>NW_021823059.1:0-37500 GCF_901001165.1 Salmo trutta
CAGATAGTGGGAACAGTATTGTTATCCTCTCTGGCGTCTCTGTCGCCCACAACAACACTACCACACAAATAAGTAGCCTCCCCAGGTAATCCCATGGAAAGTGAGGATTAGAGAAGAGGGGGAATGTGAGAGAGAGAGAAAGAGAGGGGCATCTTTACACAACACCACTCGACCAATCAGAGGGTGGAAGACTGCCCTAAACTAATCAATGGTAACAATTGGGATAGCCAATCAGATCAATTCTGAAGTCACTCCACAGGTGCTGTTTACAAAAAGCTCTGACACCTGGTTCTAGGCTCTCTGGAAGTGGAATCTCTCCAACACTGACACCCGGTTCTAGACTCTCTGGAGGTGGAATCTCTTCAACACTGACACCTGGTTCTAGACTCTCTGGAAGTGGAATCTCTCCAACACTGGCACCTGGTTCTAGACTCTCTGGAGGTGGAATCTCTCCAACACTGGCACCTGGTTCTAGACTCTCTGGAGGTGGAATCTCTCCAACACTGGTACCTGGTTCTAGACTCTCTAGAGGTGGAATCTCTCCAACACTGGCACCTGGTTCTAGACTCTCTGGAGGTGGAATCTCTTCAACACTGGCACCTGGTTCTAGACTCTCTGGAGGTGGAATCTCTCCAACACTGGCACCTGGTTCTAGACTCTCTGGAGGTGGAATCTCTCCAACACTGGCACCTGGTTCTAGACTCTCTGGAAGTGGAATCTCTCCAGCACTGGCACCTGGTTCTAGACTCTCTGGAGGTGGAATCTCTCCAACACTGGCACCTGGTTCTAGACTCTCTAGAGGTGGAATCTCTCCAACACTGGCACCTGGTTCTAGACTCTCTAGAGGTGGAATCTCTCCAACACTGGCACCTGGTTCTAGACTCTCTAGAGGTGGAATCTCTCCAACACTGGCACCTGGTTCTAGACTCTCTGGAGGTGGAATCTCTCCAACACTGGCACCTGGTTCTAGACTCTCTAAAGGTGGAATCTCTCCAGCACTGGCACCTGGTTCTAGACTCTCTGGAGGTGGAATCTCTCCAACACTGACACCTGGTTCTAGACTCTCTGGAGGTGGAATCTCTCCAACACTGGCACCTGGTTCTAGACTCTCTGGAGGTGGAATCTCTCCAACACTGGCACCTGGTTCTAGACTCTCTAAAGGTGGAATCTCTCCAGCACTGACACCTGGTTCTAGGCTCTCTGGAAGTGGAATCTCTCCAACACTGACACCTGGTTCTAGACTCTCTGGAGGTGGAATCTCTCCAACACTGGCACCTGGTTCTAGACTCTCTGGAGGTGGAATCTCTCCAACACTGGCACCTGGTTCTAGACTCGCTGGTGCTGAGGTAATTTAAATCTGGGAATTGATTGCTCTGTGGTGGTGGCGGTTGCAGCGAGCGGGACGTTAGTACCATTACTCAGGAAGCCAGAGAGAAAGGCTATATGTTCCACTGACAGGCCTATTAGGTACCTCAGTGACGTGTGGAACCGAGCCGAGTTGAACACACAAATTAAACCCCTGCCATGCTGGAACCTGGGAGGGAGCAACACACTGAACGTTGGAGAAGAAAATACCACGAATAGAGCTGATATGATTGCTTTCTCCACATGTCAGAGAGGCATAACATGTGTTCTACAAAATATATTTATGTTGAAACACTGCATTGTGTCCAAATGAATGCAGAAGGGGCTGTGAATGCTTAGTTTAGAAAAACTGTGCTTCTGTTACAATGTAACTGCCTAGTTCTATACCACTATAACATTATTCAGTGGTCTAATGAAGAGCTGGGACTGTCTTTCTTACTGCCATGAGACAACCATGACTGAAGAGCTGATGTCCGTACAACTGAAGAAGGAGATCTATTTAGTTAAACTTCTCAGTCTGCTTTATATTCTGAATGGAAGCAATTGAGGTCAACATAAAGGTAAGAACCTGAAAAGAGAAATGACCTAATACAACCAACCAGTACTATCAAGCTGTTTCTCCTCCCTAACCAACCAGTACTATCAAGCTGTTTCTCCTCCCTAACCAACCAGTACTATCAAGCTGTTTCTCCTCCCTAACCAACCAGTACTATCAAGCTGTTTCTCCTCCCTAACCAACCAGTACTATCAAGCTGTTTCTCCTCCCTAACCAACCAGTACTATCAAGCTGTTTCTCCTCCCTAACCAACCAGTACTATCAAGCTGCTTATCCTGCATAACCAACCAGTACTATCAAGCTGTTTCTCCTGCCTAACCAACCAGTACTATCAAGCTGCTTATCCTGCATAACCAACCAATACTATCAAGCTGCTTCTCCTGCCTAACCAACCAGTACTATCAAGCTGCTTATCCTGCATAACCAACCAGTACTATCAAGCTGCTTCTCCTGCCTAACCAACCAGTACTATCAAGTTGCTTCTCCTGCATAACCAACCAGTACTACAAACTGCTTCTCCTGCCTAACCAACCAATACTTTCAAGCTGCTTCTCCTACATAACCAACCAGTACTATCAAGCTGGTGTTGGAGTCATGTAGACGTTGGTGAACAGGGAGTACAGAAGGGGACTAAGCATACACCCCTGAGGGGCCCCTGCGTTGAAAGTCAGTGTGGTGGATGTGCTGTTGCCTACCCTCATCACCTGGGGGTGGCCTGTCAGGAAATCCAGGATCCAGGAGCAGAGGGAGGTGCTAAGTCCCAGGGTCCTTAGCTTTGTGATGAGCTTGGAGGGCATGATGGTGTTGAATGCTGAGCTGTAGTCAATGAACAGCATTCTCACATATGTGTCTTTTGTGCAGGTGGGAAAGGGCATTGTGCAATAGAGATTGCATCATCTGGGGATCTATTGGGGTGGTATGGAAATTGGAGTGGGCCCAGGGTGTCTGGGATGATAGTGTTGATGTGAGCCATGACCAGCCTTTCAAAGTAATTTAGACCGGTACCTTGGCATTCTTGGACACAGGGACTATGGTGTTTGGCTTGAAACATGTAAGTATTACAGATTGAGTCAGGGGGAGGTTGAAAATGTCAGTGAAGACACTTGCCAGCTAGTCAGCACATGCTCTGAATATGCATCCTGGTAATCTGTCTGAATGTTAACCTGTTTAAAGGTCTTCCTCACATCGGTTATGGTGAGCGTGGTCGCACAGTTGTCCGTAACAGCTGGTGCTCTCATGCATGGTTCAGTGTTGCTAGCCTCGAAGCGAGCATAGAAGGCATTTAGCTCCTCTAGCAGGCTCACGTCACTGGGCAGCTCGTAGCTGGGTTTCCCTTTGTAATCTATGATCGTTTGCAAGCCCTGCCACATCTAACAAGCATTATAGCCAGTGTAGTAGGATTCGATCTTGGTCCTGTTTTGACAATTTGCCTGTTTCATGGTTCGTCGGAGGGCATTGCAGGATTTCTTATGAGCATCAGGATTAGTATCCCGCTCCTTGAAAGCGGCAGTTCTAGCCTTTAGCTCAGTGCGGGTGTTTCCTGTAATCCATGGCTTCTGGTTGGGATATGTACGCAAGGTCACCGTGTGTACAACTTCGTCGATGCACTTATTTATGAAGCTGGTGACTTATGTGGTATACTCCTCAATGCCATTGTATGAGTCCCGGAACATATTCCAGTCTGTGCTAGCAAAACAGTCCTGTAGATTAGCATCTGCGTCATCTGACCACTTCCGTATTGAACACGTCACTGGTACTTCCTGATTGAGTTTTTGCTTCTAAGCAGGAATCAGGAGGATAGAGTTATGGTCAGATTTGTGAAATGGAGGGCAAGGGAGAGCATTGTATGTGTCTCTGCGTGTGGAGTAAAGGTGATCTAGAGATTTTTGGCCTCTAGTTTCACAGGTAACACGCTGGTAGAAATTAGATACGACAGATTTCAGTTTCCCTGCATTAAAATCACCAGCCACTAGGAATCAATACTATCAGGCTGCTTCTCCTGCCTAACCAACTTTATCCATCTGATCCACTTCCACAAGGTTCCATTTCCTTAACCAAAGCCTTAACCCAGGGATTCTACAAAGGTGTCCTGTTTGAGTGCATGTGAATGAGATGTTTTGTCATTACCAGTATAACTGATCAGTGTGTCCTCTCAGTAAAGAGGATGTGCTATCAACTAACAACTTCACCTCTGAACCGCAAGGCCACCTGTTTCTTGTAGCCGTGCTTTTTCTCAGATACGCTATTGAGTCAACAAGCAGTTAACCTCAATACTACAGCTCATTGTTACTGTCTACTGAGGAAATGTACTATACCTCTTATAAAGACAAAGATACAAGCAAGAAAGCAAACAGTTCAGACATTATACATTACAGAAATAACTGAATTTAAAATCCCTGGTGCTTTTAACTTTCTAACTGTACATAGTATACTAGTACTATGCAAATAGAGTTCTGTACAGTACAGTGTACAGTGTAGTACATTATATTTAGTGTATACAGTCATGTACAGTTGTCCAATATTAGAGTGTACTATTGTGTCTCTATAGGGACTTACCTCCCTGCTCATCCAGCATAACCAGAGTCCTGATACCGGCATCTTTACTCTACACACCCCGGGTCAGAAGAAAAGAGGGGGGTGTATAAGATAGGTCAGCAGTGATATCAAGCAGTTCAGTGTGAACAGAACACAGCAGTGATATTAAGCAGTTCTGTGTGAACAGAACACAGCAGTGAGATTAAACAGTTCAGCGTGAACAGAACACGGCAGTAGAGAAATGGAGGAATACTGACAGTTAATAAGATCACTTCCTCAACACATGTTGATTCAAACATGACATCATGGATCGTTCCCAAATGGCACCCTATTCTATATATGGTGCACTATACAGGGCAGGGTTCCCAAACTAGTGGCCCGCGGGCTGAATTTGGCCCCCAGGTCATTTTATTGGCCCCTTAAGTGATTATTATTTTTTATTATTGGACATACAGTAAAAACACCAGCAAATCGGATCCAATTGATTTTAATTTTGGAAATCTGTTCCAAATTATTCCCACGCATATTCCCACAAGAGCACCTGCTCTTTCCATGACATAGACTGACCAGGTGACTCCAGATGAAAGTTATGATCCCTTACTGATGTCCCTTACTGATATCCATTTCAATCAGTGTCGATGAAGGGGAGAATGATTTTTAAGCCTTGAGACAATTGAGACATGGATTGTTTATGTGTGCCATTCAGAAGGGTGACACTCAACAGTTTCCTGTGTTTATCACAAATGATCATTCACCACAAAGGACATCCAGCCAACTTGACACAACTGTAGGAAGCATTTGTGTAAACATGGGCCAGCATCCCTGTGGAACACTTTCGACACCTTGTAGTGTCCATGCCCCAATGAATTAAGGCTGTTCTGAGGGCAGGGGTTGTAACTCAATATTAGGAAGGTGTTCTTAATATTTTGTACACTCAGTGTATATCTGATCATATATAAATGTAAGCAAGGTTTGAAATGATTATATTTTAATCAAATATTATATCTGTTTGGGCTTCTTGCGGTCAATTTGCAGTCTACAAATGATTTGTAATTATGTTCCGGCCCCCTGACCATCCACTCAAGAAAAGAAATCGTCCCTCGGCTGAATGGAGTTGATGATCCCTGCTATAGACAATAGGGAACCATTTGGGATGGATCATCGTATGGGACATGGGTTATAGATAAGAGTCAATGTACATTTTATCCATGAGGTGTTCCATGGTGACGCAGTGTACGTTACCAGTGCTGAAGTAGACAGTAACTCATGTAAATGTCAGAAGTATTTGATTTCATAAAAATGGATCTTATTGTAATTCTGGCTTCTCAAACCAACAGGTCATTTTTGAGAATTGCCTGAAATATGGTTTAAAAAGCCTTTGCCAAACTCTGATGTCTCTCTCTGATGAATGGATATAATGTTATAGATCTGATAGTAACTTCGTCTATGTTCCTTTAACTGTTAGCTTTGAGGGTATTGTCAGCAGTAATCATATGCCCATAGAATTTAATTCCACCATTTGCAATGAAACTGTCGGTCTTAGGAAGAAATCCACTGTTGGCAGCCCACTCAGTACCATTGGCTCAAATGTAAACGCCACTGACATGTCTACCTCGGATCAGCCTCTCAGAATAGCACTAAAATCAAACAAGCAAATACAAATAGCTCATATTAACATATGTAGCCCGAAAAAAAAGGTTAATGAAATTGACAACTTTACTAACATCAGAAAACATTCATATTCTGTCCATCTCTGAAACACACTTAGATAATTCCTTTGATGATGCAGTAGTATCTATACATGGTTATAGCATGTACAGGAAATATTGGAATGCAATCGGAGGAGGTATTGCTATATATGTATTTTTTTACTGTATTTTCCATTGTATTATGTATTACATGATGTATTGTATTACTGATTGTGTTATGTATTGTATTATGCATTGCACTATGCATTATATTATATTACATTTACATTTTAGTCATTTAGCAGACACTCTTATCCAGAGCGACTTACATTTCATTTCTTGCATTTTTTTTTGTACTGGCCCTCCATGGGAATTGAACCCACAACACTGGCGTTGCACACACCATGCTGGCGTTGCAAACACCATGCTCTACCAACTGAGCCACAGGGAAGGCCGTGTTATGTTTTGTATTGTGTTATGTATTGTATTATGCATTATGTATTGTATTATGTATTGTGTTATGTATTTTGTATTGTGTTATCTATTGTATTATGTATTGTGTTATGTATTTTGTATTGTGTTATCTATTGTATTATGTATTTTGTATTGTATTATGTATTGTGTTATGTATTGTGTTATGTATTGTGTATTGTATTATCTATTGTATTATGCATTTTGTATTATATTATGTATTGTGTTATGTATTGTGTTATGTATTGTGTATTGTATTATGTATTGTGTTATGTATTGTATTATGTATATTATGTATTATATGTATTCTATTTGTTGTGTTTTGTTTCCTGTTTGGATCGTAATAAAAAACAACTAAATATTCAGAGCTATGGTGATAGATGCAACATGACTACCTCTGAGCAAAACAAGGCTCTATTGGTAAACAATACAAAAAATTATCCTATTTGGCCCAAAGTGGGTCTGATCACAACTGCTTTTAGAGGATGTATGATTATGAGCTATTAGACCAACTCCGAACACAATATATATATATATATATATTGGACAGTCGGGGAGGGGGAGGATGACAAAGAAGCTCCTACTAAACTAATTAATATGTTATGTTACTGATTCCATCAGAAGCTTCTACTAATCTAAGGAATATGCTATTTTGCTGATCCCTCCAGGGTTTGAACTCCCCCTCCCCGACTGTCCAGTGATAAAACTGTACTTACTCAGAGAGGTTCCAACAACCTGACCTTTGTGTTTGAAATGACTGTTGCACACACGCTCGCGGGCACACATACCAAGGAATGTAATGAGATATTCCTTGACACATTCACGCACGCACGCTCACACACACAATTCGCCTTTCCTTGATTCCTAGCATCCTATCTCCTTACCCCCATTTCAACCGACTGTAGGTCTTAGGTTCCTTCCCTAGGACCTTCTTCTTCAATATGTTTGGAAAAGGAGGCGAGTAAAGAGGATGTGAGGAATCAAGGAAAGATGAACTGAGAACCATAGAGACAACAGAGAGGACAATTCACCTTGCACCTGTCTTTTCTTACTACACTCTGGCTGTCCCCATAGGAGAACCCTTTGAATAACCTTTTTTTTGGTTCCGGGTAGAACCCTTTGAGGGGAAAAATTACATTCAGAAATGCTTTGCTGTTTTTTTACTTGTCTCTTGTTATATGCTAGTTTTTTTTCTAACCTGATACAAACGTGTCTTTGTGTGACTTAGTCATAAGACTGGAACGTATAACTAAGAGCCGTTTGGGTGCGACCGCAGCATGTGACACATCCCGTGTTTTTACTATCTGCAGGAACTCAGCTGTGTGGAAACTTGCAGAAAGGAGCACATTATAGTGTCATGACTTTCCTCCAACATTTTCTCTCTCTCTCCCCCACCAGTTTTATGCCCGGTCGTAAATACTGTGTAGAAACTTTGAGTTTGACAGGATTGAGGGGAAAGAAACCTACGGAGAACAAAGACATTCTTCCTGCCCAAAACTCCATCATCCAAAAGTTGGGAATTAAACAATAGTTCTGTAAATCCAAGCGGAGTGGTCCGTGGGTACTCGAAGAACAATTATGTCATATCAGTTGTGTTTTGGGATCTCATGAAGAACAGTAGAACATCATAACTGTATCTCTGAATGTGTATATTTCCCAGTGATCAGATTCACAGCCAAATGTGGTGAATGAATATGAGTTGGTATCTCCGGCGCGGCTCACTCTTGGATTGCATCCTACCTGACACGTCGCTCCTACCAGGTGGCGTGGCGAGAATCCGTCTCCGCACCACGTGCTCTCACCACTGGTGTCTCCCAGAGCTCAGTTCTAGGCCCTCTCCTATTCTCACTACACACCAAGTCACTTGGCTCTGTCATATCCTCACATGGTCTCTCCTATCATTGCTACGCAGACGACACACAATTAATCTTCTCCTTTCCCCCTTCTGATAACCAGCTGGCGAATCGCATCTCTGCATGTCTGGCAGACATATCAGTGTGGATGACGGATCACCACCTCAAGCTGAACCTCGGCAAGACAGAGCTGCTCTTCCTCCCGGGGAAGGACTGCCCTTTCCATGATCTCGCCATCACGGTGGACAACTCCATTGTGTCCTCCTCCCAGAGTGCTAAGAGCCTCGGCGTGACCCTGGACAACACCCTGTTGTTCTCCGCTAACATCAAGGCGGTGACCCGATCCTGTAGGTTCATGCTATACAACATTCGCAGAGTACGACCCTGCCTTACACAGGAAGCGGCGCAGGTCCTAATCCAGGCACTTGTCATCTCCCATCTGGATTACTGCAACTCCCTGTTGGCGGGGCTCCCTGACTGTGCCATTAAACCCCTACAACTCATCCAGAACGCCGCAGCCCGTCTGGTGTTCAACCTTCCCAAGTTCTCTCACATCACCCCCCTCCTCCGCACACTCCACTGGCTTCCAGTTGAAGCTCGCATCTGCTACAAGACCATGGTGCTTGCCTACGGAGCTGTGAGGGGACGGCACCTCCGTACCTTCAGGCTCTGATCAGGCCCTACACCCAAACAAGGGCACTGCGTTCATCCACCTCTGGCCTGCTGGCCCCCCTACCTCTGCGGAAGCACAGTTCCCGCTCAGCCCAGTCAAAACTGTTCGCTGCTCTGGCACCCCAATGGTGGAACAAGCTCCCTCACGACGCCAGGACGCCAGGCCAGAGGAGTCAATCACCACCTTCCGTAGACACCTGAAACCCCACCTCTTTAAGGAATAGCTGGGAAAGGATATAGTAATCCTTCTAACCCCCCTGTTTACAGATGGGCTACGTACAGGAGCAGTGATCTGTGAGCTGCTCTGACAGCTGATGCTTAAATCTAGTGAGGGAGATATGAGTCTCCAGCTTCAGTGATTTTTGCAATTCGATCCAGTCATTAGCAGCAGAGAACTGGAAGGAAAGGCAGCCAAAGGAATTGGCTTTGGGGCTGACCAGTGAGATATACCTGCTGCTACGCGTGGGTGCTGCTATGGTGACCAGTGAGCTGAGATAAGGTGGGGCTTTACCTAGCAGAGACTTGTAGATGACCTGGAGCCAGTGGGTTTGGCGACGAGTATGAAGCGAGGGCCAGCCAACAAGAGCGTACAGGTCGCAATGGTGGGTAGTATATGGGACTTTGGTGACAAAACGGATGGCATTGTGATAGACTGCATCCCATTTGTTGAGTAGAGTGTTGGAGGTTATTTTGTCAATTACATCACCAAAGTCGAGGATCGGTTGGATGGTCAGTTTTACGAGGGTATGTTTGGCAGCATGAGTGAAGGATGCTTTGATGCAAAATAGGAAGCCGATTCTAGATTTAATTTTGGATTGGGGATGTTTAATGTGAGTCTGGAAGGATAGTTTACAGTCTAACTAGACACATAGGTATTTGTAGTTGTCCACATATTCTAAGACAGAACCGTCCCGAGTAGTGATGCTGGACAGGCGGGTAGGGGCTGGCAGAGATCGGTTGAAGAGCATGCATTTAGTTTTACTTGCATTTAAGAGCAGTTGGAGGCAACGGAAGAAGAGTTGTAATGGCATTGAAGCTCGTCTGGAGGTTAGTTAACACAGTGTCCTAAGAAGGGCAAGAAGTATACAGAATGGTGTCGTCTGCGTAGAGGTGGATTAGAGAATCACCAGCAGCAAGAGCGACATCATTGATGTATACAGAGAAAAGAGTCCGCCCGAGAATTGAACCATGTGGCACCCCCATAGAGACTGCCAGAGGTCCAGGCCCTCTGATTTGACACACTGAACTCTATCAGAGAAGTAGTTGGTGAACCAGGCGAGGCAGTCATTTGAGAAACCAAGGCTGTTTAGTCTGCCGATAAGAATGTGGTGATTGACAGAGTCGAAAGCCTTGGCCAGGTCGATGAATACGGCTGCACAGTAATGTCTCAAATGAATGGAAAAGGTGAGAGGAGGAGAGTACATAGAGGCTAGAATGGATACAACGTGGCTGCTATGAAATTGAATTGTGTTTATGCGTGATCAGGTGTGTATTCATTCAACCGATTCTGTTGAAATAGGTTTCTTAAATGGAAGCAAACAAAACGGGGATGAAAATAGCTGAATTTGTCCAATTACACCCTAGATAAGCTAGATGCAGGCAAGAGTGTGCAAGGAAATATTGAATGTGTCACTGTCTGTCCATATGTCACTGTCTTTCATCTAAATTGTTTCTCTTGACCTGTGTGCACCTACATTGTAAACTTTCATTCATAGGCTAGGTTGTAGCAACCTCATGATGGGTATAGGGAACATTAGAGTATCACGTAGTAGCCTAAACCTATTGATGTTACATTGAGCTGGGTGAATGGAATATGAATGAGAGGCATCCAATATGCTGTAATAGAAATAAGTCCATGATGATGAAAAGAAAAAATAGTCCTCCCTGATCTGAAACGGCACTGACAGCCACTGGAATGCACTGACTGTAAGAGCGTCTGCTAATTCACTAAAATGTTAATATTTAAATGTAGAGAGACAGGCCTAATGTCATGACTGATCACATCTATCAGACTTCTTTTTTCCTGTCAGTACTCACACATCAATAACTGAGCTATGAAACAGTTAAGATAGAAGATATGTGGCGGGGTGGAATTACATCGCCTGGGTTTGCATTATGACTTGCATAGGTTTTGTTCAAAGTGCTTCTGGAACCAACAGAAAGGAATCTTAAAATAGAGGCAAAACACATTGGTGACCAGTGGTACTAGTTTCATACACCAAGTGCATGTATTTTAAAAAGGTTGACGTCCATGTCCTCTCTTTGAATCTGACAGGGGCATGTTTGACGTAGCACACCCTGATTCATTCTGTGAAGTCTCCTCCTCACCGATACAGTAGTAGGGCTCTAATGACTTACTCTGTTGCTATGACTACCAGGCCTCAGGTTCATGACCGAGTGAATCACAGCACCTGTGGTGGGCGAGAGTGCTCCATCATATGGCTCCCTAGTGCACTATATAGTAGCCCATATAGTAGCCTAGTATACAGGGCACTATTGTGTATGCAGCCCAGCCGAGAAAGAGAGAGAGAGAGAGAGAGAAAGAGAGAGAGAGAAAGAGAGAGAGAGAGAGACCGAGAGAGAGAGAAAGAGAGAAAGAGAGAAAGAGAGACCGAGAGAGAGAGAGAGAGAGAGAGAGAGCGCGAGAGAGAGAGAGCGAGACAGAGAGAGAGAGAGAGAGAGAGCGAGGTGTGTTACTGACTTTAAGATGGAGATTATCATTGATTTTATCGATGTCTCCTGTACTGATCTGCAATCAATATGACAACGACCTCCCCCAGCCCCCCCCACCCATGTATCCCCTTGCTGCCGAGCCATTGGATGGCCAGAGTTGGTTGCATGACATATGATATTCATACCTTTGCCTGGATTACAGTAGGCTACTAAATAACATTTCCAGTGGCACACTGACTCACCTAATGATGAAGATGAAGTCATAGGCTACTAGTCATGGTGATGGCAGATGCACTTGGGACTTGTTTTTTTGTTGTTGTTTCTATTGGTTCAACAGACAGATTTGTCTTCTCTTTTCAAAGGTAGGCATTTGCTTTCCAAACTGTACGTTTTTCCCGCAAATGTATTTTGAAATTCGCAAAAGGCAAACAGACAGCTGCAAACAACCATAGAAATATAATCCATAGATGGCAGTTCCCATTCAAGTAAGGACTTGCAGCCATTGCTAGTGTACCCATGAGTTTCACACTCAAATTGCCAGGGTAAGAGGTTCAAAAACCCTTCTATGGATTAAATGTCTATGGCCACAACTCAACAAGCTGTATATTTGATCCGCATGCTGCCCAAATGGCTGCTTTCCCGACTGTAGGCAACTGGTAACTAACAAAATAAAGGAAACACTTGAGTAAATGAGAGATATAAAATGGATGTTATGGTGTGGGGTGCATTTTCCTGGCATGGTTTAGGTCCACCTGTAGAATCTATGCCAAGGAGCATTGGAACTGTTCTGGCAGCTCAAGGTGACCCAACATCCTTTTAACTTCACTAGGGTAGGGGGCAGCATTCGGAATTTTGGATGAAAAGCGTGCCCAAATTAAACTGCCTGGTACTCAGGCCCAGAAGCTAGGATATGCAGATAATTAGTCGATTTGGATAGAAAACACTCCAAAGTTTCCAAAACGGTTGGAATAATGTCTGTGAGTATAACAGAACTGATATGGCAGGCGAAAATATGAGGAAAATCCATCCAGGAAGTACTTTTATTTTGAAAGGCTGTTTTTCCATTGAAGGCCTATCCACCATACAAAGACTTAGGACCCAGTTCACTATCTATATGGCTTCTTCTACATGTGGCCAGTCTTTAGGGATTGTTTCAGACTTTTACTCAAAAAAATGAGGGAGATACAGTACTTTCAATGAGTGGACAGTGGAAATTTCCAGACATGAGTCCAGCGCGTGATTGGGAGCGCACCTTTCTTGTTTCTCCTTTTCTATTGACGAAGCTTTTGTCCGGATGAAATATTATTGATTATTTATGACAAAAACAACCTGAGGATTGATTTTAAACATTGTTTGACATGTTTCTACGAACCTTTATTGTACTATTTTGACTTTTCGTCAGGATATTGAGTGTGCGCTTTGTGCCTTTGGATTACTGAACTAAACACACCAACAAAACGGAGGTTTTTGGACATAAAGAGGGACATTATCGAACAAAATGAACATTTATTGTGTAACATGGAGTCCTGGGAGTGCCACCAGATGAAGATCATCAAATGTTAGAGATTCATTTAATCGCTATTTTTGACTTTTGTGAGTCCTCTCCTTGGCTGGAAAATGTCTGTATGGTTTCTTGTGGCTAGGCACTGTCCTAACATAATCGCATGGTGTGCTTTCGCCGTAAAGACTTTTTGAAATCGGACACTGTGGTTGGATTAACAAGAAGTTTATCTTTAAGATGGTGTATAATACTTGTATGTTTGAGGAATTTTAATTATGGGATTTCTGTTGTTTGAATTTGGCGCCCTGCAATTTCACTGGCTGTTGTCGAGGTGGGACGCTAGCGTCCCAGTGATACCAGAGAGGTTTTAAGACACTTTAAATACAGAAAGTATTCAGACCCCTTGACTTCTTCCACATTTTGTTACGTTACAGCCATATTCTAAAAATTATTAAATAGTTTTTTCCCTCATCAATCTACACCCATAATGACAAGTAAAAACAGTTTTTTAAAGAAATGTTTGCAAATTTATACAAAATTAAAAAAAAAATGAAATATCACATTTACAAAGTATTCAGACCCTTTAAGTCTTCTTGTGTATAACGCTAGAAGCTTGGCACACACACCTGTATTTGGGGAGTTTCTCCCATTCTTCTCAGCAGATCCTCTCAAGCTCTGTCAGATTGAATGGGGAGCGTCACTGCACAGCTATTTTCAGGTCTTTCCAGAGATGTTCGATCAGGTTCAAGTCCGGGCTCTGGCTGGGCCACTCAAGGACATTCAGAGACTTGTCCCGAAGCCACTCCTGCGTTGTCTTGGCTGTGTGCTTAAGGTCGTTGTCCTGTTGGAAGGTAAACCTTTACCCCACTCTGAGGTCCTGAGCGCTCTGGAGCAGGTTTTCATCAAATCAAATTTTATTTGTCACATGCGCCGGATACAACAGGTGAAAAGCTTACTTACAAGCCCTTAACCAACAATGCAGTTTTAAGAAAATATCTAAAAAAAAAGTAAGAGATAAGAACGTCAAATGATTAAAGAGCAGCAGTAAATCACAATAGCGGGGCTAAATAGCCTGGGTAGCCATTTGATTAGCTGTTCAGGAGTCTTATGGCTAGGAGGTAGAAGCTATTTAGGAGCCTCTTGGACCTAGACTTGGTGCTCCGGTACCGCCTGCCGTGCGGTAGCAGAGAGAACAGTCTATGACTAAGGTGGCTGGAGTCTTTGACAATTTTTAGGGCCTTCCTCTGACACCGCCTGGTATAGAGGTCCAGGATGGCGGGAAGTCTGGTCCTGGTGATGTAGGCCGTACGCACTACCCTCTGCTGTGCTTTGCGGTCGGAGGCCGAGCAATTGCTATACCAGGGAGTGATGCAATCCATCAGGATGCTCTCGATGGTGCAGCTGTAAAACCTTTTGAGGATCTGAGGACTCATGACAAATCTTTTCAGTCTCCTGAGGGAGAATAGGCTTTGATTGCCCCTGCACGACTGTCTTGGTGTGCTTGGACAATGTTAGTTTGTTGGTGATGTGGACGCCAAGGAACTTGAAGCTCTCCACCTGCTCCACTACAGCCCCATCGATGAAAATGGGGTGTGCTCGGTCCTCCTTTTCCTGTAGTCCACAATCATCTCCTATGTCTTGCTCACATTCAATGCCATACAACTTTCCTTCCGTGGCCTCCAACTGCTCTTAAATACAAGTAAAACTACATGCATGCTCTTCAACCGATCGCTGCCCGCACCTGCCCGCCCGTCCAGCATCACCACACTGGACGGTTCTTACTTAGAATATAAGGACAACTATAAATACCTAGGTGTCTGGTTAGACTGTAAGCTCTCCTTCCAGACTCACATCAAACAACTCCAATCCAAAGTTAAATCTAGAATTGGCTTCCTATTTCGCAACAAAGCATCCTTCACTCATGCTGCCAAACATACCCTCGTAAAACTGACCATCCTACCGATCCTCGATGTCATTTACAAAATAGCCTCCAATACTCTACTCAATAAACTGGATGCAGTCTATCACAGTGCCATCTGTTTTGTCACCAAAGCCCCATATACTACCCACCACTGTGACCTGTACACTCTCGTTGGCTGGCCCTAGCTTCATACTCGCCAAACCCACTGGCTCCAGGTCATCTACAAGACCCTGCTAGGTAAAGTCCCACCTTATCTCAGCTCACTGGTCACCATAGCAGCACCCACCTGTAGCACGCGCTCCAGCAGGTATATCTCTCTGGTCACCCCCAAAGCCAATTCCTCCTTTGGCTGTCTCTCCTCCCAGTTCTCTGCTGCCAATGACTGGAACGAACTACAAAAATCTCTGAAACTGGAAACACTTATCTCCCTCACTAGCTTTAAGCACCAGCTGTCAGAGCTCACAGATTACTGCACCTGTACATAGCCCATCTATAATTTAGCCCAAACAACTACCTCTTCCCCTACTGTATTTATTTATTTATTTTGCTCCTTTGCACCCCATTATTTCTATTTCTACTTTGCACTTTCTTCCACTACAAATCTACCATTCCAGTGTTTTACTTGCTATATTATATTTACTTTTCCACCATGGCCTTTTTTTGCCTTTATCTCCCTTATCTCACCTCATTTGCTCACATTGTATATAGACTTATTTTTCTACTGTATTATTGACTGTATGTTTGTTTTACTCCATGTGTAACTCTGTGTTGTTGCATGTGTCGAACTGCTTTGCTTTATCTTGGCCAGGTCGCAATTGTAAATGAGAACTTGTTCTCAACTTGCCTACATGGTTAAATAAAGGTGAAATAAAATAAATAAATAAAACGTTGAGGGAGAGGTTGTTGTCCTTGCACCACATGGTCAGGACTCTGACCTCCTCCCTGTAGGCTGTCTCATCATTGTCGATCAGGCCTCCCACTGTTGTGTCATCAGCAAACTTAATGATGGTGTTGGAGTTGTGCCTGGCCGTGCAGTCATGAGTGAACAGGGAGTACAGAAGGGGACTGAGCACGCATCTCTGAGGAGCCCCCGTGTTGAGGATCAGCATGGCAGATGTGTTGTTGCCTATTCTTACCCCCTGGGGGCGGCCCATCAGGAAGTCTAGGATCCAGTTGCAGAGGGAGGTTTTTAGTCCCAGGGTCCTTAGATTAGTGATGAGCTTTGTGGGCACTATGGTGTTGAATGCTGACCTGTAGTCAATGAATAGCATTTTCACATAGGTGTTCCTTTTTTCCAGGTGGGAAAGGGCAGTGTGGAGTGCGATTGAGATTGCTTCATCTGTGGATCTTTTGGGGCGGTATGTGAATTGGACTGGGTCTAGGGTTTCCGGGATGATGGTGTTGACGTGAGCCATGACCAGCCTTTCAAAGCACTTCATGGCTACAGACATGAGTGCTTCAGGGCAGTAGTCATTTAGGCAGGTTACCTTCACTTTCTTGGGCACAGAGACTATGGTGGTTTGCTTGAAACATGTAGGTATTACAGACTCGGTCAGGGAGAGGTTGAACATGTCAGTGAAGACACTTGCCAGTTGGTCTGCACATGCTTTGAGTTCACGTCCTGGTAATCCTTCTGGCTCAGCTGCCTTGTGAATGTTGACCTGTTTAAAGGTCTTGCTCACATGGGGTATGGAGCGTGATCACATAGTCGTCCAGAACAGCTGGTGCTCTCATGCATTCTTCAGTGTTGCTTGCCATGGAGCGAGCATAAAATACATTTAGCTCATCTAGTAGGCTCGCGTCACTGGGCAGCTCATGGCTGGGTTTCACTTTGTTGTACGAAATGGTTTGCAAGCCCTGCCACATCTAACGAGCATCAGAGCCGGTGTAGTAGTATTCAATCTTAGTCCTCTATTGATGCTTTGCCTGTTTGATGGTTCATCTGAAGGTATAGCGGGATTTCTTATAAGCGTCCAGATTTGTGTCCCGCTCCTTGAATGTGGCTGCTCTAGCCTTTAGCTCGGTGTGGATTTTGCCTGTACTGCATGGCTTCTGATTGGGATATGTATGAACGTTCCCTGTGGAGACGATGTTGTCGCACTTATTGATGAAGCTGGTGACTGAGGTGTTACACTCCTCAATGCCATTGCATGAATCCCGGAACATATTCCAGTCTGTGCTAGCAAAACAGTCCTGTAGTGTAGCATCCGCATAATCTGACCACTGCCGTATAGAGCGAGTCACTGGTACTTCCTGCTTTAGTTTTTGCTTGTAAGCAGGAATCAGGAGGATATAATTATGGTCAGATTTGCCAACTGGAGGGCAAGGGAGAGCTTTGTATGCGTCTCTGTGTGTGGAGTAAAGGTGGTCTAGAGTTTTTTTTCCTCTGGTTGCACATGTGACATGCTGGTAGAAATTAGATTAACATGGATTTAAGTTTGCCTGCATTAATGTTCCCGGCCAATAGGAATGCAACTTCTGGATGAGCATTTTCTTGTTTACTTATAGAGCTCGTTGAGTGCGGTCTTAGTGCCAGCATCGGTTTGTGGTGGTAACTAGATGGCTACAAAAAATATAGATGAAAACTCTCTTGGTAGATAGTGTGGTCTGCAGCTTATCACCTCGAGCACCACATGTTATTGACAAATAGACACACACCCCCAACCCTCGTCTTACCAGAAGTAGCTGTTCTGTCCTGTCCTGTCCTGTCCTGCCTGCACTGAAAACCCAGCCAACTGTATACGTATTATATGTGTCGTCGTTCAGCCACGACTCGGTGAAACATAAGATATTACAGTTTTTAATATCCCGTTGGTAGGATAGTCTTGAATAGAGATCATCCAGTTTATTCTCAAGTTTATACCTATAACATGATGCAGCCACCACTATGCTTGAAAAATGGAGAGTGATACTCAGTAGTGTTGTATTGGATTTGTCCCAAACATAACATTTTGTGTCCAGGACAAAAAGTGAATTGCTTTGCCACATTTTTTGCAGTAGTACTTTGGTGCTTTGTTGCAAGCAGGATGCATGTTTTGGAATATTTTTTATTCTGTACAGGCTTCCTTCTTTTCCCTCTGTCAATTAGGTTAGTATTGTGGAGTACCTACAATGTTGCTGATCCATCCTCAGTTTTCTCCTATCACAGCCATTAAACTTTTTAAGTGTTTTAAAGTCACCATTGGCCTCATTGGAAATCCCTGAGCAGTTTCCTTCCTCTCCGGCAACTGAGTTAGGAAGGACGCCTGTATCTTTGCAGTGACTGGATGTATTGGTACACCATCCAAAGTGTAATTAGTAACTTCACAGGGGCCTCCCGAGAGGCGCAGTGGTCTAAAGCACTACATCGCAGTGCTAGCTGTGCCACTAGAGATTCTGGGTTCGAGTCCATTCTCTGTCGCAGCTGGCCGTGACCGGGAGACCTATGGGGTGGCGCACAATTGGCCCAGCATTGTCTGGGTAAGGGGAGGGCTTGGCAGGCAGGGATGTCCTTGTCCCATCGCGCATCAGCGATTTCTGTGGAGGGCCGGGCGCAGTGCACTCTGACACGGTTGCCAGGTGTACGGTGTTTCCTCCGCGGCTGGCTTCCGGGTTAAGTGGGTGTTGTGTCAAGAAGCAGTGCGGCTTTGTTGGGTTGTGTTTCAGAGGACGCACGGCTCTCAACCTTCGTCTCTCCCGAGTCCGCACAGGAGTTGTGGCAAAGAGACAAGACTGTAACTACCAATTGGGGAGATTAAAAGGGGTAAAAAACATACTCAAAGGGATATTCAATGTCTGCTTTTTATTTTTACCAGTCTACCAATAGGTCCCCTTCTTTGCGAGGCATTTGAAAACCTCCCTGGTCTTTGTTGTTGAATCTGTGTTTGAAATTCACTGCTCGACTGGGGAACCTTACAGATAATGTTATGTGTGGGGTATAGAGATGAGGTACTCATTCAAAGATCATGTTAAACAGTATTATTGCACACAGATTGAGTCCATTGAGTAATTTATTATATGACAGAGTCTATGTAACTTATTATATGACTTTGTAAAACACATTTTTACTCTTGAGCTTATTTAGACCTGCCATAACAAAGGGGTTGAATACTTATTGACTTAAGACATTTCAGCTTTTCTTTTTAATTCATTTGTAAACATTTCAAAAAACGTAATTCCACTTTGACATTACAGGACCAGTGTAGACCAGTGACAAAAAAATGTGCAATTAAATAAATTTTTGAATCAGGTTATAACATAACAAAATGTGGAAAAATCAAGGGGTGTGAATACTTCCTGAAGGCACTCTATCTAATATATACTGTACAATATAAACTGTATATATATATATTATTATAATAAAAATGTTTGCTGCCTCTTGGGCCTCCCACGGGCCTGGGCCCAGGGGCTTCAACCCCTGTAAGCCCCTGCATTAATCTGGCCCTGTTCATACCATGTATTATTTAGTGCATGTAATTTTAATACAGCTAGCATACCTACATATAGATTTGAGAAATGTAGAGAAAGTACGAGGCATGGAAATAGACTTGATAGCACCAGATGCTTCTCTTCAACATGCATTATTTATGGTTCAATTTCACATAATGACCCAATTACATGGAGACATATGACACCGGTGTTACTGTGTATTTGAAACTGCCACTTTCCCACCAAACATTCAGTAGGAGCAGGACAGATTTCAACTGCCACTTTCCCACCAAACATTCAGTAGGAGCAGGACAGATTTCAACTGCCATTTTCCGACCAAACATTAGGTAGGAGCAGGACAGATTTCAACTGCCACTTTCCCACCAAACATTCAGTAGGAGCAGGACAGTTTTCAAAAGCGTTTCCATACATATATTATCTATGATTTTCACCATCTGTAAGTGTCATCTTGTTTACGTTCTAGAATCTTGTCCGTCTCTTTCTACATTCTAGAATCTGTCTCTGTCTGTCTGTCTGTCTGTCTGTCTGTCTGTCTGTCTGTCTGTCTGTCTGTCTGTCTGTCTGTCTGTCTGTCTGTCTGTCTGTCTGTCTGTCTGTCTGTCTGTCTGTCTGTCTGTCTGTCTGTCTGTCTGTCTGTCTGTCTGTCTGTGAGAGATGAGGGATTTACATATGTTCTTCAGATCCAGTCTCTCTGGAGATAGCCACCGACTAGCAGCATTGATTATTTTCCTCTCTCTCTCTCCCTCCACCATTTCAACAGAGTCCTGATAATAACAGACTATAATACTGTCTCTCTCTCTCTCCCTCCACCATTTCAACAGAGTCCTGATAATAACAGACTATAATACTGTCTCTCTCTCCCGCCACCATTTCAACAGAGTCCTGATATAACAGACTATAATACTGTCTCTCTCTCTCCCTCCACCATTTCAACAGAGTCCTGATAATAACAGACTATAATACTGTCTCTCTCTCCCTCCACCATTTCAACAGAGTCCTGATATAACAGACTATAATACTCTCTCTCTCTCCCTCCACCATTTCAACAGAGTCCTGATAATAACATACTATAATACTGTCTCTCTCTCTCTCCCTCCACCATTTCAACAGAGTCCTGATAATAACAGACTATAATACTGTCTCTCTCTCTCTCCCTCCACCATTTCAACAGAGTCCTGATAATAACAGACTATAATACTGTCTCTCTCTCTCTCCCTCCACCATTTCAACAGAGTCCTGATAATAACAGTCTATTATACTGTCTCTCTCTCTCTCCCTCCACCATTTCAACAGAGTCCTGATAATAACAGACAATGACAACAATGTTAATCATATGGTAACAATAACAGGCAATGACAACCTTACGTAGTGCTATAATGCTTCATAACAGGGCGGCTCAGCGGATAACTCAGTTTGTGGGGCTGATTAAAGACAGACTAGAGGACAGAGGCAGAGCGAACAACATTACATCAAGGAGATGGATAGCCCAGGAAACCGTCAGTCAACATATTCACAACCTCCACAAAACGCAACAACACCCCTTCAGTGAAAGAGAGGGCTTCACTGCGCTGAACGGATACGCTCCATGCACCAATACGCACTCTTAGCTGATTCTATTAGCCTTAGTGTCGCTAGTTCACAGTCCACTCAGCGGCTACCACCCTGTGCTTGAGAGAAGAAATCTGTAATTGGATATTTGGAAAAGTATTGACCTGGGTGGGTGGGTTTCTCAAAGCCTTGGTAGCTAAAGAACTACGGTATTTTTCTTTAACAACCAAGCCTCATAGCCGTGAAAGAGTCACAACTATAAAAGTGATGTTTGACAGGTCAATATTCTACGTGTGAACGAACAACATTAGTGAAATAAAGAAGGTTTTATTCTAGGAGTGGCGTGAGCCTAGGTAAACAATAACATAGTACTTATGCACACAGTACTTTGAGAAAGGGTCTGAATACTTATGTAAATGTGAATATTTCAGTTTTACATTTTGAATACATCTGCAAAAAATTTCTAAAAACACGTTTTTTCGCTTTTTTATTATGGGGTATTGTGTCTAGATAAATGAGGGGGGAAAAAATGGTTTAATCCATTTTAGAATAAGGCTGTAACGTAACAAAATGTGGAAAAAGTCAAGGGGTCTGAATACTTTCCGAAAGCACAGTACTACAACCAAGCACTGAACCCCCACCCCCTTCTTCTTCATGCTTTAACTGGTGGAGTGCTAGCCTACAGACACACGTGGTATTGCTAAAGCTCAACGTTTACATTTTTTTAATTTAACCTTTATTTAACTGGGCAGGTCAGTTAAGAAGAACAAATTATTATTTACAATGACGGCCTACCCCTGCCAAACCCGGACGACGCTGGGCCAATTGTGCGCCGCCCTATGGGACTCCCAATCACAGCCGGATGTGATGCAGCCTGAATTCAAACCAGGTACTGCAGTGACACCTCTTGCACTGAGATGCAGTGTCTTAGACCACTGTGCCACTCAGGAGCATACTAGACTATAGAAGGTATGTTTATAACAGCCATTCATATTCAATACATGTTGTGGTCTAGGATTATAGACAGTGTTGGCGTCACATGGTCCATGGTTATGTATGTGAAGCTACCTACTTCCAGGAGGCTGCTGAGGGGAGGACGGCTCATAATAATGGCCGGAACGGAGCAAATGGAACGGCATCAACTACATGGATAACGTGTTAGATGTATTTGATACCATTTCACCTATTCCTCTCCAGCCATTACCATGAGCCTGTTCTCCCCAATTAAGGTGCCACCAACCTCCTGTGGTCCTACTCATGTATAATACATGCTGGAATATTGGCCCTTCATCCTCTGTCTGTTTATACAATTTAAAGCACTCAGGAAACAGACACAGTCACAGATTGACGGTACATTTAAAGCACTATTCAGCCATTGTCTTCCAGGAAGTAGGAGTCTATCTCTAAAACGTAAGGAGATGTGATTTAAAAAAAAAAAATAATAATGTAATACTGAACCAAAAATTCAACTTCACTACAAGTGCTTATATTCCACTCGGAAATTAGGAAGTTTAATTTGTCTCTCTATTAGAATAAGATAACTGTGTGTGTGTGTGTGTGTGTGTGTGTGTGTGTGTGTAATGTTGACCTTACCTCCTCAACCATGGCCAGCATACGCCGAGTGCTCTCCAGCGACTGTGGAGAGAAAACACCCATATTAGAGAGTTGTCATATGAATCTCTTCTCTACTACTGTACTGTACCACACACCTGGTGATGAATACACCTGGTGATGAATACACCTGGTGATGAATACACCTGGTGATGAATCTCTTCTCTACTACTGTACTGTACCACACACCTGGTGATGAATACACCTGGTGATGAATACACCTGGTGGTGAATCTCTTCTCTACTACTGTACTGTACCACACACCTGGTGATGAATACACCTGGTGATGAATACACCTGGTGATGAATACACCTGGTGATGAATCTCTTCTCTACTACTGTACTGTACCACACACCTGGTGATGAATACACCTGGTGATGAATACACCTGGTGGTGAATCTCTTCTCTACTACTGTACTGTACCACACACCTGGTGATGAATACACCTGGTGATGAATACACCTGGTGATGAATCTCTTCTCTACTACTGTACTGTACCACACACCTGGTGATGAATACACCTAGTGATGAATACACCTGGTGATGAATACACCTGGTGATGAATACACCTGGTGATGAATACACCTGGTGGTGAATCTCTTCTCTACTACTGTACTGTACCACACACCTGGTGATGAATACACCTGGTGATGAATCTCTTCTCTACTACTGTACTGTACCACACACCTGGTGATGAATACACCTGGTGATGAATACACCTGGTGGTGAATCTCTTCTCTACTACTGTACTGTACCACACACCTGGTGATGAATACACCTAGTGATTAATACACCTGGTGATGAATACACCTGGTGATGAATACACCTGGTGATGAATACACCTGGTGGTGAATCTCTTCTCTACTACTGTACTGTACCACACACCTGGTGATGAATACACCTGGTGATGAATACACCTGGTGATGAATACACCTGGTGATGAATCTCTTCTCTACTACTGAACTGTACCACACACCTGGTGGGGCATACACCTGGTGGGGCATACACCTGCTGGGGCATACACCTGCTGGGGCATACACCTGTTGGGGCATACTCCTGCTGGGGCATACACCTGGTATACCATATGATTAACATTGACAAACAGTCAGCTATATCATTAACAAAGCATTAACATATTAGCATTGACACACAGTGAGCTATACCATTAACATATCATTAACATTGACACACAGTGAGCTATATCATTACCATATCATTAACATATTAACATTGACCCACGGTGATCTACCAAGTCTTCACATTCCCACTGGATTTTTGACTGGTTCTCCTCACTCTCTCCCTCCTTTTCCATCTATCCCCCTTTCCATACATATATTTCCCTCTAAATGTGTTTATTTATCTCACTCGATCTCCCCCTCCCTCTCCTCTGCTCTGCTTCTCCCTGCCCCTCCTCAATCTCCCTCCCTCCCTCCCTCCCTGCCTCCTTCCCTCCCTCCCTGCCTCCCTCCCTCCCTCCCTGCCTCCTTCCCTCCCTCCCTGCCTCCCATCCCTCCCTCCCTCCCTCCCTCTCCTCTGCTCTGCTTCTCCCTTCCCCTCCTCAATCTCCCTCCCTCCCATTCCTTTACTTATCTAATCTCTCTCTCTCTCATCTCCCTGTCTCTCCAGAGCCTGGCTGGATTACATTATCCCTTACTGAATGTTTAATAGGTCCGTTTGAGCTAGTGCATTATTTTGGCCATCTGAATTAAGGCTGTGCCCCACTCAGAAAGGACAGGCTAGAGAGATGTACAGTTAACACTGTCTAAAACACCATGGGAACATGGACACAGTAGGACAAATAACCCAGAACCATGACACTTAGTTTATGACAAATATAGTTTATGTCTGACTAACAGTAGTTGACACGCAGGGCTCGATAACAGAGAGAGGAGAATAGTGAGAGAATAACAGTGATGTGGATAACAAGACAAGTGAACCAGGGATTAATGTGAGATAATTAATGTTAGATTATAACGCATTGTCAATCTGTGATCAAATGAACCCAAGGACAGTAGGCTACATGCGACAGTATGTTAGGGTGAGATATTAGACAATGCATTCTGTTACCGACCTCAGATGCCACACGTTCACCCTGCGGGGCGACAGACGGGGGGGATCATAATAATGCATCATATTACACTTTTCCCAAAGATGCAGGAAAATTCACAAGACAAGAGATGTATCTGTGTCGATGTGTGATTAAATCAAATGTTGTCATCCTTTTGATTATCAACCCAGACCAGACTGATGGCCATTTTAGAAAAATTACTACCTGTGCCATGCAAGGTTTTGGTTCACCAACCGAGTCAAATACTCAAGTGATCTTGACACGAAGTTGGATTTGGCTGATAATGGGCAAATATCTGAATGTCTGTTATTAATGACACCAAGCAGGCAGTCCTAGGGCTGGCACTACCTCAAAGAGTCAACAAAGGTCCTGTCATGCAACAGATTGACGTTTATTGTCCTGAGTCTTGTCCTGGAGGTAGAACTGAGTGGTTTCTGCTAAATGGGCCGGCTGCAAAGTCAAAATTGGCTACATTGGCTTGCGAAAGTATTCACCCCCTTGGCATTTTTCCTATTTTGTTGCCTTACAACCTGGAATTAAAATTGATATTGTGGGGGGTTTGTGTCATTTGCTTTACACAACATTCCTACCACTTTGAAGATGCAAAATATTTTTCTTGTGAAACAAACAAGAAATAATTTTAAAAAATGAAAACTTCAGCGTGCATAACTATTCACTCCCCCCAAAGTCAATACTTTGTAGAGACACCTTTTGCAGCAATTACAGCTGCAAGTATCTTGGGTTATGTCTCTATAAGCTTGGCACATCTAGCCACTGGGATTTTTGCCCGTTCTTCAAGGCAAAACTGCTCCAGCTCTTTCAAGTTGAGAGGTTCTGCTGGTGTACAGCAATCTTTAAGTCATACTACAGATTCTCAATTGGATTGAGGTCTGGGCTTTGACTAGGCCATTCCAAGACATTTAAATGTTTCCCCTTAAACCACTCGAGTGTTGCTTTAGCAGTATGCTTATGGTCATTGTCCTGCTGGAAGGTGAACCTCCATCCCAGTCTCAATCTCTAGAAGACTGAAACAGGTTTCCCTCAAGAATTTCCCTGTATTTAGCGCCATCCATCATTCCTTCATTCTGACCAGTTTCCCAGTCCCTGCTGATGAAAACATCCCCACAGCATGATGCTGCCACCACCATGATTCTCTGTGGGGATGGTGTTCTCTGGGTGATGAGAGGTGTTGGGTTTGCACTAGACATAGCGTTTTTCTTGATGGCCAAAAAGCTACATTTTAGTCTCATCTGACCAGAGAACCTTCTTCCATAAGTTTAGGGAGACTCCCACATGCCTTTTGGTGAACACCAAATGTGTTTGCTTATTTTTTTTCCTTAAGCAATGGCTTTTTTTCTGGCCACTCTTCCATAAAGCCCAGCTCTGTGGATTGTATTGCTTAAAGTGGTTCTATGGACAGATACTCCAATCTCCGCTGTGGAGCTTTGCAGCTCCTTCAGGGTTATCTTTGGTCTCTTTGTTGCCTCTCTGATTAATGCCCGCCTTGCCTGGTCCGTGAGTTTTGGTTGGCGGCCCTCTCTTGGCAGGTTTGTTGTGGTGCCATATTCTTTCCATTTTTTTAATAATGGATTTAATGGTGCTCCGTGGGATGTTCAAAGTTTGGGATATTTTTTTAGAACCCAACCCTGATCTGTACTTCTCCACAACTTTGTCCCTGACCTGTTTGGAGAGTTCCTTGGTCTTCATGGTGCCGCTTGCTTGGTGGTGCCCCTTGCTTAGTGGTGTTGCAGACTCTGGGGCCATTTAGAACAGATGTATATATACTGAGATCATGTGACAGATCTTGTGACACTTAAATAAAGTCCACCTGTGTGCAATCTAACTAATTATGTGACTTCTGAAGGTAATTGGTTGCACCAGATCTTATTTAGTGGCTTCATAGCAAAGGGGGTGAATACATATGCACACACCGCTTTTCCGTTTAGAATTTTCTTGAATTTTTTGAAAAAGTTATTTTTTCAATTTCACTTCACCAATTAGGATTATTTTGTGTATGTCCATTACATAAAATCTAAATAAAAATCCATTTAAATTACAGGTTGTAATGCAACAAAATAGGAAAAGCACCAAGGAGGATGAATACTTTTGCATGGCATATGTATATCCTAAAAATTAATGTAAACAAATATTAGCTCTTTGGTCTTAATTTAGAGTTAGGGTAATGCGTTAGGGTTAGGTTTAAGGTTAGGGTTAGGTTTAAAATCAGATTTGATAACTTTGTGGTTGTACCAGCTAGTGACCACTCTGTCTCTAGTAGGCTACATGAGTCATCCCAATATGGCTGCCTCAAAGCATAAATACAGGTTCTATCATGATTTGCATACACAGATTTGATCTCTTTCTATCCATGTAAGCAGGACTAAAAGGGTAACTGTAGCTAGCTAAATATTAACAAAGCTCATTGTCAAAGTAAAACACAATCTGTTAACTTATACAAATTGTAAAATACAAGGTAAATAGTAGGCTAGAGATAGCAATGTGCTGTACATTCTTCATTAAATAAACACACACGCACAAATGTACACACGTACAATGTATCAGACCAAAAACAAAATGGTCTGTTTCAGGCAGGGTCTGGTTGACTCAGCTTAGCTTAGTGCAATACAGTCTATATATAGTCAAACAGCACTCAAACATCTTTCTAATTCATGACTTGCATAACCCCACATAGCCTCTCTCCCCTCAAGTACAGTTTGTTTTACAGTGTAGCTAAAGTGGGACGAAAAAGTTGACAGAGCTCTGATATGCAATAAAGATGCTTAATTGTCTCCTTCTGTCTCAGGTGTGGAGCTCAAGGCCCATGTTCAGAAAAACATCTCAGAGTACAAGTGCTGATCCCCCTGTCCGTATTCAACCATATTCATTATGATCTAAAAGGCAAATTAAATCCTAAAATCAGCACTCGTACTCTGAGACTCTTTCAAATATGATGTGGATCTCATTTGTGTTCATGAAACAATGAAGGTCTACTGTGAGCCGTCAATCAGGTTGGAAGTGTGTGTGAGGTGTGTGTGTGAGGTGTGTGTGGTAGGTGTCTTTGTGTGTCTTTTTACCTCATCAGCTATCTGGTCCGCCTTCGTCTGCAGGTTTTCCAGCTCATTGCGCATGTCCGCTTCATCTGCCATGGCTTTTGGGTTGTGAGATGTGCGTCGGCCTCCAAACAATGAGAAAAGTGGCTGCTATTGTAAAAACTGAGAAGAGAGGGAGAAGGAGAGAGAGAGGGAGAAGGAGAGAGAGAGAGAGAGAGAGAGAGAGAGAGAGAGAGAGAGAGAGAGAGAGAGAGAGAGAGAGCGAGAGAGAGAGAGAGAGAGAGAGAGGGAGGGGGAGAGAAGCAGAGAGGGAAAGAGAAAATAACAACCACGGTAAGTATCATCACATTAGTGTTTGATGGCGATTAACAGAAAAAAATGTTCACTTAGAGTTGCTTAGAGATTATATATATGCAGAGAGATCACACACGTCAAGCTGCATTTCAGATACTGTAGGATAGGACGTTTCTTTGATAATGAATCTAGTCTACCATTAAGCATTGTGGATGGCTCACAGTTATCCCAGTTCTCAAAGTTTTGAGTCAAACAAGTAAAACATTTGCGACCACCTTAACTGAAGCATCGTTTAGACCAGGGATGGGCAACCCCAGTCCGCGGGGGCCTGATTGATGTCACACTGTTGCCCCAGCTAACACTGAATCCAATAATTAACTAATCATGATTTTCAGTTAACAATGCAATTAGTTTAATTAGCTGTGTTTGCTAGGGATGGGGGGAAAGTGTGACACTGCTCCGGCCCCCCATAGGACTGGAGTTGCCCCTCCCTGGTCTAGTCTCATCTCTCGTGGACAGATATATTTGCGTAAAACGTAGGATCTGTCGTGAATGAATGGGATGCGTGGGATAACAAGTAGCAGTAATTCCAGTGTTTGGGTTTTTGTCACTGGTTATTTGGACTTAACAGGATGGGGCTTTGGCAGAGAGTTTCCTTTTGTGAGGGTGGAGACTTTGCCCACTGGAACTCTCCATTTTTTTAAAAACATGTATAGAGCTAGAATTTAATCACACAGCTGACCAAATTACGTAAGATTTCAGTTATGGGTTAACCTGAGATTAAGATCAGACAGACACAGCAGCCAAATCCCCCAAGGAAGAGTCCTTCCCTCTCTCTTATCCTTCCTGTGGTATACCAGTCTGGTCTCCCTCACTGCTCTGAGAGATGCATATAATAGTTGAGATGGGTTCAGTCAGGCCTTTACACTAAGACCAGCACGCCTGGTAGGATTAAGTGTTATTGTCACTGTGTAATGGTAATGCTCCTGTCAAGGGTCTCCTCTCTGCCTCCCAGACAGATGGCTTTAGCTCCCACTTCTCTTTGAGAGCATTGGAAATCCATATCCATCCCTGGCTACCTTTCTCCAGGGAAATTAGAAACTTATCTCAAGTGTTTCCATAGGAGAGCGGGAGAGGGGGAGGTAGATTTTAAACTGAGAGGAGTTGGCAGATTTTTGTTTGTAGTACAGGTTTTATTTCAGTTCACTTCAATCTGTTATTTATGATTTATATTTACATAAGCGGAGCCTGGTTTCCCGGTTTTCCGGAGCCTACTCCTAATCCAAAAAGCATATATATATATTTTTGGTAATTTTTTCGCCCTTTTTTCCCCCAATTTCGTGATTACGATATTGTCTCATCGTTGCAACCCCCAACAGCCAAACCCTCCCCTAACCCGGACGACAGTGTGTTGGTGCAAAGGTTAAAATGCTGTGGAATTACTGGTCATGCTCTAGACTGGTTTATAAATTACCTATCAAATTGTACACAATTTTTAATGGCGCATGGTTGTAAATCCATACAGTCCATAGAGTTGTGCTCAGGTGTTCCGCAAGGTTCTATTTTGGGTCCACTGTTGTTCATCAACACCATTGGGGATCATATTGAAACAGCAGATGTTCATTTTTATGCAGATGATCCTGTTCTTCATTCAAGTGGTAGCAGTTACCATACAACAGAATCTGTATGATTTGAAGCTGGTTCTGAATTCGGGTTCAACAAAATGCATGGTATTTTCAAATGCCAGGCATGTTACTAATCATGTCATTGCTACATTGGATGTACATACTATAGAGCAAGTCAAAGTGTACACATTTTTGGGAGTGTGGGTTGATGATAAGCTGAGCTGAGCTGTTTATATGGAAAACTTGATAAGGAAGCTCAAGCTGAGAATAGGTTTTTATTACCGGCATAAGGCTTGTTTGTCTCTGTAGGCAAGGAAGGAGCAGGTACGATGTACATTACTGGCAGCTTTAGATTTGAGTGATGTTATAAACTCAGCAAAAAAAGAAACGGCCCTTTTTCAGGACCCTGTCTTTCAAAGATAATTGGTAAAAATCCAAATAACTTCACAGATCTTCATGGTAAAGGGTTTAAACACTGTTTAAACACTGAGGGCTTGTAGGCCTGTTGTAAGGCAGGTCCTCACCAGACATCACCGGCAACAACGTTGCCTATGTGCACAAACCCACCGTCGCTGGACCAGACAGGACTGGCAAAAAGTGCTCTTCACTGATGAGTCGCAGTTTTGTCTCACCCGGGATGATGGTCAAATTTGTGTTTATCGTCGAAGGAATGAGCGTTACACTGAGGCCTGTACTCTGCAGCGGGATACATTTGGAGGTGGAGGGTCCGTCATGGTCTAGGGCGGTGTGTCACAGCATCATCGGACTGAGCTTGTTGTCACTGCAGGCAATCTCCATGCTGTGCGTTACAGGGAAGACATCCTCCTCCCTTATGTGGTACCCTTCCTGCAGGTTCATCCTGACATGACCCTCCAGCATGACAATGCCACCAGCCATACTGCTCGTTCTGTGCGTGATTTCCTGCAAGACAGGAATGTCAGTGTTCTGCCATGGCCAGCGAAGAGCCCAATCTCAATCCCATTGAGCACATCTGGGACCTGTTGGATCGGAGGGTGAGGGCTAGGGCCATTCCCCACAGAAATGTCCTGGAACTTGCAGGTGCCTTGGTGGAAGAGTTGTGTAACGTTTCACAGCAAGAACTGGCTAATCTGGTGCAGTCCATGAGGAGGAGATGCACTGCAGTACTTAATGCAGCTGGTGGCCACACCAGATACTGACTGTTACTTTTGATTTTGACCCCCCCTTTGTTCAGGGACACATTATTCCATTTCTATTAGTCACATGTCTGTGGAACTTGTTCAGTTTATGTCTCAGTTGTTGAATCTTGTTATGATCATACAAATATTTACACATGTTAAGTTTTCTGAAAATAAACGCAGTTCACAGTGAGAGGACATTTCTTTTTTTGCTGAGTTTATATATGGAGGACTCAACCACTACCCTGAGAGCACTTGATTCAGTATATCATGAGGCCCTCAAGTTCATTACCAATCAAACACATCTAACACAAAATTGTGATCTCTAGAGCACCGTTGGCTGGTCATCATTGACCTTGTATAGGCTTAAACACTGGTATATACTGATTTATAAGGCCATATTGGGTAAAATGCCACTTTATCGCTGTTATTTTTTATGTTGTGTCAGTATATGTAAGTTGTTTAGTCTGAAACGTTTTTTCCCCCTGCTGCTGTTGGACCAGGTCTGTCTTGAAAAATAGACTTGATCTCCATGAGAAAAACCTGTTTAAACAAAGGTTAAATAAAAATGTAAAATTAAAACATCTAGGCCTATACAGCTTTACTTTAAATAACATATAGGCCTATACAGCTTTACTTCAAATAACATCTAGGCCAATACAGCTTTACTTTAAATAACATCTAGGTCTATACAGCTTTATTTTAAAACATCTAGGCCTATACAGCTTTACTTTAAATAACATCTAGGCATATACATCATTACTTTAAATAACATCTAGGCCTATACAGCTTTACTTTAAATAACATCTAGGTCTATACAGCTTTATTTTAAAACATCTAGGCCTATACAGCTTTACTTTAAATAACATCTAGGCATATACAGCTTTACTTTAAATAACATCTAGGCCTATACAGATTTACTTTAAGTAACATCTAGGCCTATAGATGATGTACTTCAAATAACATCTAGGTCTACACAGCTTTGCTTTAAATAACATCTAGGCCTATACAGATTTACTTTAAATAATATCTAGGTCTATACATGATGTAGTTTAAATACATTATACTATACGTTATTCCATTAACATAAAAACATAAACAACACTACACTTTGTCAATCCAAGTTCAGTTGTCATAATGTCATGTCTTTTTAGAAAACCTGTTTGGAAGACGATCCTCTGAACTCAACAAATAGCTAATTTATCTGCTGAGCGATGTATATGGAAAACCATAACATGTGACTGCTGTCAAGTACACAGCATTGGAACACGGTAAGAACCAGCGTTTGTTTGAGGTCAACGATAACGTTTCTATTTCCATACGCTTGGAGGCAGGCGGCCAGACACTCAATGTTTCAAAGACGTGGAAACGTTATTTGTGAAAAATGAGTTTGGTTGTAGGATCTTATTATGATCTCCCTGTTGCTGCAGGATTGTTTTTCTTCTGTGAGAAACTGGTAAAATGAAGATACTACATACATACATAGGGAAAATCATGAGAGAGAGAGAGCGTGAGAGCGAGAGAGAAAGAACAAGTGAAAGAGAGTGATTACCAATTGAATCAGAGTCCAATTCAACCAAACCAAGTTATTTTCAGGTGTGGGGGTAGGCAGGGTCAGGTGATCCTATGATTTAATGTCAGATAATGTCTTCCCACTTCCTCTCTCTTTCTACCCCATTTCCCCCCTCTTTCCTTCCCTCTCTCTCCCTCTGCGTCTCCTGAGTCGTCAGTAGGTCTTTAATAATTTGGTATTGGATCTGAAAGGAACAGTAGCCCACAGTACAGGATAGTCAGACTTAAAAGCCTCTCCCTCCTTTCTCTCTTCTGTTCTCTCTCTCTCTCTCTCTCTCTCTCTCTCTCTCTCTCTCTCTCTCTCTTTCTCTCTCTCTCTCTCTCTCTCTCTCTCGCTGTCTCTTTCTCTCCTTCTTCCCCCCTTCTTCTGCTCTCCCCCTCTCTCGCTTATCATTCATTCTTCCTTGTTCATTTCCTCCTCTCCTCTGCCAATTAATTTATTTCAGAGCACATTCCTCCTCTTCTCCATCATTCGATCTCTCTCTTTCGGCTGGCTTCTGTCCTCCATCATCTCACTTTCTCACGTGAATGTCCCTTTCCTTTTCTCTGCCACTCTCTTCTACACTTTATTATCTCTCTCTTTCTCTGTCTTTCTCTCTCTCTTTTTCCCTCTCTGTCTATTTCTCTATCTCTCATTCTCTCTCGCTCAATCTCTTTTTACTTCTTTACCATTTCATTTCACTGTGAGGGAAATGTTGATCTCCTCATTGTTTGTTTTCAGTTGTCTGTTGTCAGATTTTCCCTCCTGCTCTTTCCTCCTCTCATAAGTAATTGCTCTCCTTTCCAGTTGATTACCCTTCCCTCTATTACATCTATCCATCATCTATCCATTATTTCCCCCCTGTCCTCTTTCTTCTCCTCCTCCTCCTCCTCTCCTTTTCTTCCTCTTCTCTCACACTCACACCCTTTCCCAGGTCAAAGACAGAGACAGCTGATAGGCTTCTATGTGTTGACCACTCTCCAGTTGTCATTCAGCTGAACACTATGACATCATCATAATTGCCTATTTCAACTCAATACCACAGAACGTTACCTAAAAGTTCAAACATGGTTATATTTAACATCAATTTTGGTAGTGTTCTATGAATGTTTTCCAACTGCTTTGACATTGGGAATATTCTCAAATAGTTCAGAGAACGTTAACAAACAAAGTTTTTCTGTGGGAATTTCAGTACTTCAGCATAACGTTTCCTACAGGTTCTCACATTGTTCACGAGAACGTTAAGAAACAAGGTTCTTCTGTTGGAATTCTCTGAACATTCTGAGAACATGACTTTAAATAGAACCACGAGGAAACCTGTAGAAAACGTCATGCTGAAGTAATGAAAATACCACAGAAGAATGTTGTTTCTTAATGTTCTCTGAAATATTTGAGAACATTCCCAATGTCGAAGAATTTGGAGAATTTTCCTAGAACACTACCAAAATTAAATGTAACCATGTTTGAACTTTTAGGAAATGTTCTGTTAAAGTAATGACATTTTCTTGTCAAGCTCCTTTAATGTGCTGAGAATGTTCCAGAGCCAAGCAACTATCCTGCACCATTCCCAAAAAGTTGTGGGAAGGTTGTATGCAAAATAACCATAGAACAACCACGCTCTCACCAAGCTCTAAGAAACATATGGTTCTCAGAACGTTATGTGCTAGCTGGGATGGTTCTCAGAACATTATGTGCTAGCTGGGATGGTTCTCAGAACATTATGTGCTTGCTGGGATGGTTCTCAGAACGTAATGTGCTAGTTGGGATGGTTCTCAGAACATTATGTGCTTGCTGGGATGGTTCTCAGAACGTAATGTGCTAGTTGGGTTGGTTCTCAGAACATTATGTGCTAGCTGGGATGGTTCTCAGAACATTATGTGCTAGCTGGGATGGTTCTCAGAACATTATGTGCTAGTTGGGATGGTTCTCAGAACATTATGTGCTTGCTGGGATGGTTCTCAGAACATTATGTGCTAGCTGGGATGGTTCTCAGAACGTTATTGCTAGCTGGGATGACATAACCATCTTCATAGGTCAAATATTAGGTCAGCATATTATAAATGATCGCTAGAGAGAGAGAGAGAGAGAGAGAGAGAGAGAGAAAGAGAGAGAGAGAGAGAGAGAGAGAGAGAGAGAGAGCACAAGTGAGTCAGACTTATAAACACGCTTAGACAACAAACTTCTCCCCTCACTGCTAAAGCACTCAGTTTACTTGGTGAACAGTCTAACAGAACCTTTCAGTCCCCTTTCTGCACTGACAAACTACTAAACAGAGATCAAATGCCCAACTGTTATCATGCCGTACCTTTTTAATCATATCAGTCTGATCACAACAGACTAGCCTCAGAAACAATACTGCAGTGAGTGAATAGGCCATGGTCGTTTTCTGTTATGTTACTAAAAATCTCTGCCTTTTTGTGGCATTTAGAGTTGACCTTTAGCATGGGGTACAGCAGGCAGACAGGCAGGCAGCAGGCGATCATCCTGCAATTTGTGATCACCCCGGCTGCACTGAGCTGGGCTGCTGTTGACAACGATGACACCACTCGCCTGACATTACACAAAATGGAATAGGCACACACACACACACACACACACACACACACACACACACACACACACACACACACACACACACACACACACGCACGCACGCACACACACACACACACACACACACACACACACACACACACACACACACACACACATACAGACACACACACACACACACACACACACACACACACACACACACACACACACACACACACACACACACACATACACACACACACACATACAGACACACACACACACACACTAACGCATGTGCACACACACACACACTATCCTGTTATTAGACAGAATAGAATAAGCAGAGAACTCTTAAGACAGAGATGACTCTCTGACAGTGACCTCTGAGTGACTTGAGAGAAATTGAATGCACTGAGTGGTCTTCTCTCTCAAGTCAATATCAATTTAAGGGGCTTTATTGGCATGGGAAACATATGTTTACATTGCCAAAGCAAGTGAAATAGCTAATAAACAAACAAAAATGAAATAAACAATGTAAAAAATAACAGTAAACATTACACTCACAGAAGTTCCAAAAGAATAAAGACATTTCAAATGTCATATTATGTCTATATGCAGTGTTGTAACGATGTGCAAATAGTTAAAGTACAAAAGGGAAAATAAATAAACATAAATATGGTTTGTATTTAGAATGGTGTTTATTCTTCACTGGTTGCCCTTTTCTTTGTGACAACAGGTCTCACATCTTGATGCTGTGATGGCACACTGTGGTATTTCACCAAGTAGATATGGGAGTTTATCAAAATTGGGTTTGTTTTTGAATTCTTTGTGAGTCTGTGTAATCTGAGGGAAATATGTGTCTCTAATATGGTCATACATTTTGTACGAGGTTAGGAAGTGCAGCTCAGTTTCCACCTCATTTTGTGGGGAGTGTGCATATAGCCTGCCTTCTCTTGAGAGCCAGGTCTGCCTTTCTCAATAGCAAAGCTATGCTCACCAAGTCTGTACATAGTCAAAGCTGTCCTTAAGTTTTGGTCAGTCACAGTGGTCAGGTATTCTGCCACAGTGTACTCTCTGTTTATGTCCAAATAGCATTCTAGTTTGCTCAGTTCTTTTGTTAATTCTTTCCAATATGTCAAGGATTTATCTTTTTGTTTTCTCATGATTTGGTTGGGTCTAATTGTGTTGTTTTCCTGGGGCTCTGTGGGGTTTGTTTGTGTTTGTGAACAGAGCCCCAGGACCAGCTTGCTTAGGGGACTCTTCTCCAGGTTCATCTCTCTGTAGGTGATGGCTTTGTTACTGAAGGTTTGGGAATCGCTTCCTTTTAGGTGGTTGTAGAATTGAACAGCTCTTTTCTGGATTTTGATAATTAGCGGGTATCGGCCTAATTCTGCTCTGTATGCATTATTTGGTGTTTTATGTTGTACACGGAGGATATTTTAGCAGAATTTTGCATGCAGAGTCTCAATTAGGTGTTTGTCCGATTTTGTGAATTCTTGGTTGGTGAACAGACGCCAGACCTCACAACCATAAAAGGCAATGGGTTTATTAACTGATTCCAGTATTTTAGCCAGATCCTAATTGGTATGTTGAATTGGATGTTCCTATTGATTTTCCTTTTCATAGGCCCAACAAGGCCCTTGTTGCCTTGTCTCTCAGCTCGTTCACAGCTCTGTGGAAGTTACCTGTGGCGCTGATGTTTAGGCAGAGGTATGTATAGTTTTTTGTGTGCTCTAGAGCAACGGTGTCTAGATGGAATTTGTATTTGTGGTCCTGGCAACTGGACCTTTTTTGGAACACCATTATTTCTGTCTTACTGAGATTTACTGTCAGGGCCCAGGTCTGGCAGAATCTGTGCAGAAGATCTAGGTGCTGCTGTAGGCCCTCCTTTGTTCTCTCTTTCCCAACACATAGACCTGGTAAGGGTCAAAACCTGTAACTGGCTACTGCAGGGAAACCTTCAAAACATGTGTATGGTACATGCTCTTTCTCAATTCAGATTCCATAGCTCTGTCTCAATTTGTCTTTCCTTGATTCCCCACATCCTCTCTCCTTACCCCCCTCTCAAATGGAAAGAAGGTCAGAGAGGAGGGATCCTGTTGAGAAGGAGGAGATTGTGGAAAGATGAATTGAGACCGCTAATACAACCCCTCTCTCTGTTACCATGTGACATCTTGTGCAAAGTGCCGCCATTCCCCTCCACAGGACATGCCTCTGTCACTCCGTTTGATTGGATGGCAGTCGTAGGACCCCGGTGAGGGCTGAGCCAATGGAGGGATTAAAAACATCAGGGGAAAGAGGATTTACGCACCACTGTTTTCTTTCTCTGTCTGTCTGTCTGTCTGTCTGTCTGTCTGTCTGTCTGTCTGTCTGTCTGTCTGTCTGTCTGTCTGT
>NW_021823059.1:40000-52500 GCF_901001165.1 Salmo trutta
GACCATAAACCACTAACAGTGAATGTCTATAATGTACGTTTATGTGAGCTGTCCTGTAATTAAGTGCGGTTTTGGACCACCCTGCCCTTGTCTTTTTGACACTCAGTCCTTGGAGAACCCAAAATGCAAAACTTCCAGAACACAGCATGAAGACAACAACCAATGATAGCAAAGATAAACAAACCACAAAACTCTATGCACAAGGACAACTTTTAATAATTCCCACAGAAAACTGTATAAAAACAGTTTTACTTGAAGAACAGTGCAGATGCAAGGTTTGGTAACGGAATTACGGTTTCTGCACTGTTTTTTCGAGTAAATGTGTTATTCAAAGTACATTTTCAGTGTACATTTTCAGTGTACATTTTCTGGGTACATTTTCTAGGTAAATTGAGTCTCAGTGTCACTCTGCTAGGATTAGCGTTCATGTTAATGGTGCACTCTGTAGTTGAAATTCTACCGTGTGTGCCAAAGCCCCTATCCTTAGGATCAAGTCGATCTGTGTGTCTCTGCCCTCTCCTTGCCCACAGCAGTGACCTACAATACAGCACAGCACGCTCACAATGACAACTACCTCTGCCGACTCCCTGAAAAGGTATTATTAAAATACAAGAGCTTTAGCTAGTCCAGCGACTTAAATCTCTCGGTCGATCTCTTTCTCTCGTTCATTCACTTGACCTCTGTCAGCCTCACCCGTAACCTTATAGTTGCCTGATTCTGGTTCTGAAGTACTTTCAGGCTGTCATTGTAAATAAGAATTTGTTCTCCTGGGATAAATAAATCTTAAATAAATCGAATAAAACAATGTAACTATGGAAGGCGGGACTAAAGCACAGAGATGTACAGTAGATGCGTATGTACTTGTGTGTATTTTAGGTTTTCTTCTCTATCTTACTCATTTATCTCTCAAGTTAGGGTTTGATTTTGAAACTTCTAAGCTCCATTGTGTTGATAAGCAACAGCCTAAACAACCTACATGCAACTGCACAATGCTGACCTCACTGTTTCCCATACAACTGACTCCCAGTATACTCTTAGACATATTCTTAAAGAGGGGAAAACTGAAAACTAGCTGTTATTGGCAGAGAGATTTGGAACTCTCTTTATTATTGGTCTATTAACTAATTTACTGCATGGTGATGTCACCAGGAAGGCCAAAACTCCATCCTACTAAAACAGGCTGAAATTTCAGGTGGTCTTTTCAAACAGCTCTTACACTAAAAGGTCATTAACATTTTTTTTCACTATTTCACAGTATTATTCCAACCTTATAATGTGGATATATATATAAAATACAGGGAAATCGCATTTTTGACTGCACTAGGCCTTCAAAGAGCAACTGAAAGCAAAAAAAAAAACTACTTCTCTGGTAGAAAAACGGCATCAATATTAGTCAGAAACATGTATTCTAGTGTCCAAATATGACTACACAATGTAAATAGGATCACTTTTGTTATGAAGTAATTTTATAAAAAAACTCATCCCTTTGAAAAGGAATGTGTACTTACTACTGCATGCCTGTGATGTGTGGTTGTCCCACCTAGCTATCTGGCTGAAGCTAACTGGCCGAAAGAAGTTGACTAGCTTGCTAGCTAGTCTAGGCTACTTCCAGAGACAACATCTGGTTAGACTGCACGCGAGTGCCTGACTCAATATTTTATAATTGAAATTAAACTCTTTATGACAATACATCTAAACGGTATAAACCAATCTTAGTAACTACTAACAGAATGGATTCATTTTGTTTTGTAAGTTATTTGTCTTAGCATAAAATTTGTCAATCGATGTGCAAAAACACACATATTGAAACTGTTCTAAAAATCTACCTGCAATAGAACTCTATGGCTCCCGAGTGGCGCAGCGGTCTGAGGCACTGCATCTCAGCGCTAGAGGTGTCACTACAGACCCTGGTTTGATTCCAGGCTGTATCACAACCAGGCGTGATTGGGAGTCCCATAGGGCAGCGCATAATTGGCCCAGCGTCGTCCGGGTTAGGGTTTGGTCGGGGTAGGCTGTCATTGTAAATAAGAATTTGTTCTTAACTCTCTTGCCTGGTTAAATAAACAACATTTTAAAAAAAGAGCATGCTGGGAAATATAATAATGATGGGCATGGATTTTAAGAATGTGTGATGATTGTACCTTTAATATTCAAAATATTGGGTACAACAATGTACCGTTATACTAGAGTATCCACACACGTACCCTAAAAGAGACCTAACAGTACCATGTGACATCATATGTGTACTTCTGAAGGTACATGATGTGTATTTAGATATTTTTGTACCCCTCCCCCAGGGAAACAATACTGGTACCCTAACTGTTTTTCTGAGTGTATTTCATTATGAGCCATGGAGGGGCCCAGTGCCCAGACGTTGCCCTCTACCCAGCCTTTAGGACGTAAAGGTTTACATAGGCTGGATAACTAAAACACAGCCACAATGAACAGCTGTGTCAAGGACAAGGAGGGGAGAGGGGGAGGGGGGGTCTGCCGCCATTTTACCATGTCACATCTGTCTCCTTCACATCAAAGGCAAGACGTGTTTCATTATTCACAGGTTGCTACCAGGTCAACATTATTAATGCAGGAGGTTCTCTCTCTATCTGTGTGTTTGGGTGTGTGTGGTATGTGGTGTGTGGTGTGTGGTTTGTGGTGTGTGGTGTTTATGGTGTGTGTATGGTGTGTGTATGGTGTGTGTGTGTGTGTGTGTGTGTGTGTGTGTGACAATACACACAGCAATGACTTTATATGAAACCAACAAAACTGAACATGTCCCTAAATGAGAATGTTGTCATTACTGTTGCTTTACCCAGTGATAAATATAAATCATGCTTAACATAAATCACCTTTGGTTACGTGTATTTACTGTATATTTCAACCCAGTGGACGTGTAGCTGTGGTGTGTGTGTTAAATCATCTGTCAGTAGCAGAGGTATGGCGTTGTCCTGGCGATTGAATTTGGGTGTTTACTACAGCGTTACCTTCTATAGATCTGCTCCTCCACCTACTTCTTATCTGTCCACACACACACACACACACACACACACACACACACACACACACACACACACACAAAAACACACACACACACACACACACACACACACACACACACAAAAACACACACACACAAACATACACACCCACACACACACGCAAACACACACGCAAACACACACACGCTCACACATCCTGTACTGTACACAAACTAAGTTCCCTTGACAAGCACACACATTGCATATATAGGTTCTTCATTTGACCAGTATTGTCGTAGCAACAGGATGTAAACGTTTAGTCCATAATGTTCCGTGGTTGGGCTATTAGCTGACCAGAATTAGGCAACATTAAAAGTACCATATTCTTAATATAACCATGTGTTAGTGTTGGTTTTCATTGAATTCATGTGTGTGTGTGTCTGTGCGTGTGTGTGTGCGAGTGCGTGTGTGGTGACATGTCTCGATAGAAACACTCAAATTCTCAGCCGTGAAGATGTGACCTACACACAGACATGTTCCAACATACGTGTTCACTGAGACATGACCTAGCCTCTGCACATGCTAGCCACTGTCCTGGATCTGTCGCTGTGGTCCAACGTATCCTGGATGTACAGACAGCGGTACACTCACATGCACTCATATACTCTGACAAACGCTTGCTCACATGCATGCTCCCAGTAAACGTTGTACACACAGGGCCGGATTAAGAAATCATAGGACCAAGATGCAATTCGATGCGTGGTAAATTTACTGTTGACGAATAAGCACCCCCGCATCTTGAGATAGGCTATTGCCAAGACAAGCGTGTCGACCATCACCGTGACTTCATCTTCATTATTAGGTGAGTCAGTGTGCCACTGGAAATGGTATTTAGTAGCCTACTGTAGCCGATGATGTGTACAGCACCAGTCAAAAGTTTGGACACACCTACTTATTCAAGGTTTTTTTTTTATTTTTTTTTTACTATTTTCTACATTGTAGAATAATAGTGAAGACACCAAAACTATAAAATAACACATATGGAATCATGTAGTAACCAAAAAGGTGTTAAACAAATCAAAATATATTTTATATTTTAGATTATTCAAAGTAGCCACCCTTTGCCTTGATGACAGCTTTGCACACTCTTGGTATTCTCTCAACCAGCTTCACCTGGAATGCTTTTCCAACAGTCTTGAAGGAGTTCCCACATATGCTGAGCACTTGTTGGCTGCTTTTCCTTCACTCTGCGGAATTATCAGAATTGACTGACCGTCATGTCTTAAAGTATTGATGGATTGTCTTTTCTCTTTGATTATTTGAGCTGTTCTTGCTACAATATGGACTTGGTATTTTACCAAATAGGGTTATCTTCTGTATACCCCCCCCCCCCCCCTTGTCACAGCACAACAAGATTGGCTCCAACGCATTAAGAAGAAATGATATTCCACAAATTAGATTTTAACAAGGATCACCTGTTAATTGAAATGCATTCCAGGTGACTACCTCATGAAGCTGGTTGAGAGAATGCCAAGAGTGTGCATAGCTGTCATCAAGGCAAAGGGTCGCTTCTTCGAAGAATCTCAAATATAAAATATATTTTGATTTGTTGAACAATTTTTTGGTTATTACATGATTACATATGTGTTATTTCATAGTTTTGATGTCTTCACTATTATTCTACAATGTAGAAAATAGTAAAAAAAAAAAAAAAAAAAACCTTGAATAAGTAGGTGTGTCCAAACTTTTGACTGGTGCTGTACACATCATCGGCTACAGTAGGCTACTAAATACCATTTCCAGTGGCACACTGACTCACCTAATAATGAAGATGAAGTCACGGTGATGGTCGACACGCTTGTCTTGGCAATAGCCTATCTCAAGATGCGGGGGGTGCTTATTCGTCAACAGTAAATTTACCACGCATCGAATTGCATCTTGGTCCTATGATTTCTTAATCCGGCCCTGTGTGTACAACGTTTACTGGGAGCATGCATGTGAGCAAGCGTTTGTCAGAGTATATGAGTGCATGTGAGTGTACCGCTGTCTGTACATCCAGGATACGTTGGACCACAGCGACAGATCCAGGACAGTGGCTAGCATGTGCAGAGGCTAGGTCATGTCTCAGTGAACACGTATGTTGGAACATGTCTGTGTGTAGGTCACATCTTCACGGCTGAGAATTTGAGTGTTTCTATCGAGACATGTCACCACACACGCACTCGCACACACACACGCACAGACACACACACACATGAATTCAATGAAAACCAACACTAACACATGGTTATATTAAGAATATGGTACTTTTAATGTTGCCTAATTCTGGTCAGCTAATAGCCCAACCACGGAACATTATGGACTAAACGTTTACATCCTGTTGCTACGACAATACTGGTCAAATGAAGAACCTATATATGCAATGTGTGTGCATTGCATATATAATGAAGAAAATAGTAAAAATAAAGAAAAACCCTTGAATGAATAGCTGTGTCCAAACTTTTGACTGGTACTGTATATATATATGTATATGTCTGTATACACATGTATGTGGGCACCCCTTCAACTAAGTGGATTTGGCTATTTCACCCACGCCTGTTGCTGACAGGTGTATAAAATCGAGCACACAGCCATGCAATCTCCATAGACAAACATTGGCAGTAGAATGGCCTTACTGAAGAGCTCAATGACTTTCAACATGACAACGTCATAGGATACCACCTTCCCAAGAAGTCAGTTCATCAAATGTCGTCCTGCTAGAACTGCCCCAGTCAACTGTAAGTGCTGTTATTGTGAAATGGAAACATCTAGGATTAACAACAGCTCAACCGTGAAGTGGTAGGCCACACAAGCTCACAGAATGGGACCGCCCATTGCTGATCTGCGTAGTGCATAAAAATCGTCTGTCCTCGGTTGCAACACTCACTACCGAGTTCCAAACTGCCACTGGAAGCAACATCAGCACAATAGCTGTTCATCGGGAGCTTCATGAAATGGGTTTCCATGGCCAAGCAGCCTAAGATCACCATGTGCAATGCCAAGCGTCAGCTGGAGTGACATAATGCTTGCCGCCATTGGATTCTGGGGGAGTGGAAACGTGGGTTTGGCGGATGCCAGGAGAACGCAAACTGCCCGAATGCATATTGCCAACTGTAATTTTTGATGGAGGAGGAATAATGGTTTGGGGCTGTTTTTTATGGTTTGGGCTAGGCCCCTTAGTTCCAGTGAAGGGAAATGTTAATGCTACAGCATACAATGACGTTCTAGATGATTCTGTGCTTCCATCTTTGTGGCAAAGTTTGGAGAAGGCCCATTCCCTGTTTTAGCATGACAATGCTGGGTAAATTACCTGTTCACTCTGGCCTCTGGTCCTGGAGGTTTACATCATCTACACTATATTAAAGAAGCATTACCCAGGGCATAAATACACCCATAAACCCACAGAGACCTGCTGTAGGGAAACAGGAAGTCAACCCACAGAGACCTACTGTAGGGAAACAGGTCTTCACCCCACAGAGACCTACTGTAGGGAAACAGGGAGTCAACCCACAGAGACCTGCTGTAGGGAAACAGGCTTTCAACCCACAGAGACCTGCTGTAGGGAAACAGGAAGTCAATCCACAGAGACCTGCTGTCGGGAAACAGGAAGTCAACCCACAGAGACCTGCTGTAGGGAAACAGGAAGTCAACCCACAGAGACCTGCTGTAGGGAAACAGGATGTCAACCCACAGAGACCTACTGTAGGGAAACAGGAAGTCAACCCACAGAGACCTGCTCTAGGGAAACAGGAAGTCAACCCACAGAGACCTACTGTAGGGAAACAGGACATCCAACATGTGTGTGTGTATCCACTGCTTGGCAGTCCGAACCTGAAGCTATTTCTCAGTGAGTACTGTATGTAGGCCACCATGCCTTGTTGCTCGTCAACTCTGATATCCTTCCATGTTTGATTTTGCCCCTCACCCCCAGACGGTCCTGTTTCTGGGCATCCAGACACATAGTACAGGAGAGAACATCACAACGCTAGCCAGCCATACCCCTCCCTCCCCTAGCCTACACTCGCCTGCTAAATATTTGAAGCAATCTGACAAAGATGGAGGACAGGAACCCATTAGAGGCTCTAAGAAGGGGAAGTAGGTGCAGCCAGCTTCCACACTATCACAGCATTCTATATCCCTTTCGCTCTCTCAATTCAATTCAAGGGCTTTATTGGCATGGGAAACATGTTAACATTGCCAAAGCAAGTGAAGTAGATAATACATTAAAGTGAAATAAACAATAAGAATTAACAGTAAACATTACTCTCACAGAAGTTCCCAAATAATAAAGACATTTCAAATGTCATATTATGTCTATATACATTGTTGTAACCATGTCCAAATAGTTAAAGTACAAAAGGGAAAATAAATACAATGGTGTTTATTCTTCACTGGTTGCCCTTTTCATGTGGCAACAGGTCACAAATCTTGCTGCTGTGATGGCACATTGTGGTATTTTTTAATTTTATTTCACCTTTATTTAACCAGGTAGGCCAGTTGAGAACAAGTTCTCATTTACAACTGCGACAGGCCAAGATAAAGCAAAGCAGTGCGACACAAACAACAACACAGAGTTACACATGGAGTAAACAAACATACAGTCAATACACAATAGAGAAAAAGTCTAAATACAGTGTGTGCAAATGAGGTAAGATAAGGGAGTCAGGCGATAAATAGGCCAAAGTGGCGAAATAATTACAATATAGCAATTAAACACTGGAGTGACAGATGAATGTGCAAAAGATGAATGTGCAAGTAGAGATACTGGGGTGCAAAATAGCAAAACAAAATAAAATAAAAAATAACAGTATGGGGATGAGGAAGTTGGTGACGAATATGAAGCGAGGGCCAGCCAACGAGAGCATACAGGTCGCAGTGGTGGGTAGTATATGGGGCTTTGGTGACAAAACGGATGGCACTGTGATAGACTGCATCCAATTTGCTGAATAGAGTGTTGGAGGCTATTTTGTAAATGACATCGCCGAAGTCAAGGATCGGCAGGATAGTCAGTTTTACGAGGGTATGTTTGGCAGCATGAGTGAAGGATGCTTTGTTGAGAAATAGAAAGCCGATTCTAGATTTAATTTTGGATTGGAGATGCTTAATGTGAGTCTGGAAGGAGAGTTTACAGTCTAACCAGGCACCTAGGTATTTGTAGTTGTCCACATATTCTAAGTCAGAACCGTCCAGAGTAGTGATGCTGGACGGGCGGGCGGGCAGGTGTGGGCAGCGATTGGTTGAAGAGCATGCATTTAGTTTTACTTGCATTTAAGAGCACTTGGAGGCAATGGAAGGAGAGTTGTATGGCTTTGAAGCTCGTCTGGAGGTTAGTTAACACAGTGTCCTAAGAAGGGCCAGCAGTATACAGAATGGTGTTGTCTGTGTGGATCAGAGAATCACCAGTAGCAAGAGCGACATCATTGATATATACAGAGAAAAGAGTCGGCCCGAGAATTGAACCCTGTGGCACCCCCATAGAGACTACCAGAGGTCCGGACAACAGGCCCTCCGATTTGACACACTGAACTCTGTCTGAGAAGTAGTTGGTGAACCAGGCGAGGCAGTCATTTGAGAAACCAAGGCTGTTTAGTCTGCCGATAAGAATGTGGTGATTGACAGAGTCGAAGGCCTTGGCCAGGTCGATGAATACAGCTGCACAGTATTGTCTCTTATCGATGGCGGTTATGATATCGTTTAGGACCTTGAGCGTGGCTGAGGTGCACCTATGACCAGCTCGGAAACCAGATTGCATAGCGGAGAAGGTACGGTGGGATTCGAAATGGTCTGTGATCTGTTTGTTATCTTGGCTTTCGAAGACCTTAGAAAGGCAGGGTAGGATAGATATAGGTCTATAGCAGTTTGGGTCTAGAGTGTCTCCCCCTTTGAAGAGGGGGATGACCGCGGCAGCTTTCCAATCTTTGGGGATCTCAGACGAAACGAAAGAGAGGTTGAACAGGCTAGCAATAGGGGTTGCAACAATTTCGGCTGATCATTTTAGAAAGAGAGGGTCCAGATTGTCTAACCCTGCTGATTTGTAGGGGTCCAGACTTTGCAGCTCTTTCAGAACATCAGCTATCTGGATTTCGGTGAAGGAGAAATCGGGGAGGCTTGGGCAAGTTGCTTTGGGGGGGTGCAGGGGTGTTGACCAGGGTAGGGGTGGCAAGGTGGAAAGCATGGCCAGCCGTAGAACAATACTTATTGAAATTCTCAATTATTGTGGATTTATCGGTGGTGACAGTGTTTCCTAGCCTCAGTGCAGTGGGCAGCTGGGAGGAGGTGCTCTTTATCTCCATGGACTTTGCAGTGTCCCAGAACTTTTTGGAGTTTGTGCTGCAGGATGCACATTTCTGTTTGAAAAAGCTAGCTTTTGCTTTCCTAACTGCCTGTGTATATTGTTTCCTCACTTCCCTGAAAAGTTGCATATCGTGGGGGCTATTTGATGCTAATGCCGTACGCCACAGGATGTTTTTGTGCTGGTCAAGGGCAGTCAGGTCTGGAGTGAACCACGGGCTACATCTGTTCCTAGTTCTACATTTTTTGAATGGGGCATGCTTATTTAAGATTGTGAAGAAAGCACTTTTAAAGAATAACCAGGCATCTTCTACTGACGGAATGAGGTCAATATCCTTCCAGGATACCCGGGCCAGGTCTATTAGGATTGCCTGCTCGCTGAAGTGTTTTAGGGAGCTCTTGACAGTGATGAGGGGTGGTCAAACAGTAATACTAACCCCAGAGCAGTAATAATAACCCCAGAGCAGTAATAATAACCCTATAACAGCAGTAATAATACCTCCTAGAGCAAAAATAATAACCCCAAACAGTAATACTAACCCCAGAGCAGCAATAATAACCCCAGAGCAACAATAATAATAACCCCAGAGCAGCAATTATACTAACCCTAGAGTATTAATAATAACCCTAGAGCATTAATAATAACCCTGGAGCAATAATAATAACCCCGGAGCTGTAATAATAACCCTAGAGCAGCAGTAATAACCCTAGAGCCGTAATAACAAACCTAGAGCAGCAATAATAACCCTAGAGCAGGCAGTAATATCCCTGGAGCAGCAGTAATAACCTCAGAGCAGTAATAACAACCCTGGAGCGGTAATAATAACCCTGGAGCGGTAATAATAACCCTAGAGTGGTAATAATAACCCTGGAGCGGTAATAATAACCCTAGAGCGACAGTAATAACGCTAGAGCAGCCGTAATAACCCTGGAGCAGTAGTAATAACCCTAGAGCAGCAGCAATAATAATAACCCTAGAGCAGCAGTAATAACCCTAGAGCAGCAGTAATAATAATAACCCTGGAGCAGCAGTAATAACCCTAGAGCAGCAGCAATAATAATAACCCTAGAGCAGCAGTAATAACCCTAGAGCAGCAGTAATAACCCTGGAGCAGCAGCAATAATAATAACCCTAGAGCAGCAGTAATAACCCTCGAGCAGCAGTAATAATAATAACACTGGAGCAGTCAAAATACAGATAAAAAGATACAGAAAATGAAATGTGTTTGAACCCGGTCCGGCAAACAGAGAAGATTCAAATGTGAGACAGGCCTACACAAGATCAATATACATACGTGCCCTTTGCTATGTATCTGGAGCTAAATATTTGTATCATTTATTAATTATAGGTTGTTGTTTTTTGTATTTATTCCACGCTTTATAAAAAAATACACATTGCATGTGTGTGTGTGTGTGTGTGTGTGTGTGTGTGTGTATGTTTAGGCACGTTTGTCATTATTAGCCACATTACAAGTGTACATTACCATGCACAGTTGAGAATGTGTATATACACACAGTCTGTTTGTGCATCGCCATTTTACCTGTAACCCTGACAGTGCATCTGTGCACAAGTGACACATAACACAACACAACACGACAAACAACACAAAGCAAACACCACACACACACACACACACACACACACTGCTAGTGCTAACACACTGTGACAATATGGCGTTATGGAATAGTATGGATCCTTGTTGAGACACTGAAGAAAAAACAAATAGAAAGTCTGGTGAGCTGGGAAGAACTACAATTATAAACTGGAAGGTTTGAGCCCTGAATGCTGATTGGCTAACAGACGTAGTATATCAGACCGTATACCACGGGTATGACAAAACATGTATTTTTACTGCTCTAATTACATTGGTAACCAGTTTATAATAGCAATAAGGCACCTCGGGGGTTTGTGGTATATGGCCAATATACCACGTCTAAAGGCTGTCTCCAGGCATTCCTCGTTGCGTCGTGCTAAAGAGCATCCCCTCGCCGTGGTATATTGGCCTTATACCACACCCCTTTGTGCATTATTGCGTAAATATAATTTGCCTTCAAGCATGTGCTTCACAAAGAATCAATTAACCACGGTGACATGAGACGCTACTGTCTTGTGCACCAACTAAATACAGTCATTAAAATGTGATGTCAAAATGGACAGATCTCATCTCCTCATTATATAACTTTCAAAGAGCGAGGCCTTTGTGTGTGTGTGTGTGTGTGTGTGTGTGTGTGTGTGTGTGTGTGTGTGTGGTGTGTGTGTGTGTGTGTGTGTGTGTGTGTGTGTGTGTGTGTGTGTGTGTGTGTGTGTGTGTGTGGTGTGTGTGTTGTGGTAAGGCCTATGATGTCAATGCAGTATTCAGGATATTCAAAGCAATCATCTTTCCCAGAGGGGATTATGGGACTAAAGCCAGTGTCCCATTCAGAGAGGATAAAGCCCACAGTATTAATCTAGTGGAGTAGGCCTGTTCACAGCCCCTCCACCCACCCACCCACCCCTCTCCACTAACCCCACCCCCTCCCCCCTCATCCCCCCTCATTCCCTCTCCCCCCCTCATCCCCCCTCTCCCACCCACCTCATACGTGCCCTTTGCTATATATCTGGAGCTAAATATTTTTTGGAATTTAGTTATAGGTTGTCTTTCTCCCCTCACACCCCCACCCCCCTCTCCACCTTCTTCCCGCTTTCCCGCCCTCTCCCCTCATCCCCCCTCCCCCTCTCCCTCCCTCTCCCCCTCTTTCCCCTCTCCCTCTCGCCCCTCATCCCCCCTCTCCCCTCTCCCCCCAAGCAGAGCACCAATCACATACACTTGCATAACATAGTCCCTCTTTCACTTTCTCTCTCTCCCTTTATCTTCAACGCTTTATCTCTCTCTTAACCCCCAACCCCCTCACTTGATGTTTGTTTCCCTAACGATGGACGTACACGTATACATCAACACAAACAACCGCATGCACAAACACACACAAACGCTCTCATGCATACGCTTACGTACACAGTAGACACACAAACACACACATACACCCTCACGCACGCACACACAGACATACATGCTCACACCTTTATCTCCCTCCCTCACACATGTATATATAGAACCTGACACATGCCAAGCCATTAACCAGTATGCTACTATATGTATGTTAATAGCCATCTTCCACAGAGCTGTATGTTTATACCCATCCTCCACAGAGCTGTAT
>NW_021823059.1:55000-59961 GCF_901001165.1 Salmo trutta
TCATAGCTTGGTGTCTGCTTCAGGACACTTGCGTCCATCATAATCAATAGACAATGCTTAATTGACCAGTATGGGGAATGATAAGTCTTAATAGGATGACTGGCGAGACCCAGCTCGAAGATGATGAAACTGCTAGAAGTTTAACCTGCCCATATAATTTCTAAATGAATAATCATCAGCAAAAAAATATATTGCGATTTCTCTTAAAATCCTACAGAGCATACTTTCATATAGGTCTGCACAAAGCTTTGGCGATGTGTATATAATCTCACCTATTTCTTACTGATTAAAACAGACTACAGAGCATTCAAATTCAAATCTGGACCTCAAAGCCAGTTCCACTGCTTTTTAAAATTGTTCCCCTCTAATCAGGGACAGATTTAGACCTGGGACACCAGGTGGTTGCAATTAATTATCAGGTAGAACAGAAAACCAGCAGTACTCTGGACCTCCAGGGGTAAGATCGGAAATACTCCTTTCCTAGACTCTTAGAAATATTTTTCTAAAATAGTTATTCTGCTGTCCACATAGCAGAACCCACTTTGGTTCCAGGTAGAACCCTTTTTGCTTCCAAGTAGAACTATTTTGGGTTCAATGTAGAACCCAGGGTTCTACCTGGAGCCAAAAAGGTTCTACCTGGAACCAAAAATGATTATTCAAAGGGTTCTCCTATAGTGACAGCTGAACTGAAGAGTGTATAGAGACATGATCAGTACAGTAGTACAGATTGATAGAATTCTGCTGACTCTGGTATACTGTCAGTCGTCATGCAGGAAGTCAATAACATCTCTTTCTTCTTTCTTCTCTCTTCTACCATACAAGTGCTCCCGAGTGGAGCAGGGGTCTGAGGCACTGCATCTCAGTGCTTGAGGCATCACTACAGACCCTGGTTCGATCCCGGGCTGTATCACAACTGGCCGTGATCGAGAGTCCCATAGGGTTGTGCACAATTGGTCCAGCGTCGTCCGGGTTAGGGGAGGGTGTCACGCCCTGACCATAGAGAGCCCCTGGTTCTCTATGGTGTTTAGGTCAGAGCGTGACCAGGGGGGTGATCTAGTCATTCTATTTCTATTCACTCTTGTACTTAGGTACTATCCATTCACACCCCATAACCATACACACACACACACACACACTTAGAATTAGTTACACACACTCACACTAACAATCTTGCAATGAAGAATGTTTCTCCCCCAAATGGTTAGGGGGTTTGGGATTTAGGGACAGTAAAACTGATCCTAGATCAGTACAAGGGCATCTTTTACACAGAGCTAGCCTTTAGGCTACCACTTTGGACCCCCCCTCCCCGTCCCCATTCTCTGTGTTAGTGAGTGATCCTCACAGCCTAACTCAGCCACTAGGTCACCACCTGCTGTTATGTTCTGTTCTCACCCTGCTTGACCAAACCCCCAGGCTCCATAAGCCGCATTAAGGCCATGGACAACAAGGAATGTGTCAATTCTCTACCTGTAAATACACACTCGTGAACAACTTCAACGTACTGTCATTTAAAATACACACCGTCTCAGAAAGATGTCTGTGTGTCAGACCTTCCCTGCTTCCCATTAAAACTGGAGCAGAGATAATCTAGTGCTCATGTCTCATTATCCTGAGTTAGAACAATGAATGGGAGAGATCAGTGTGGTTAAACCAGACTGAATACGAAGTGAATCAACTGTGAAATCAGTTTGGATGTCAAGCTGCTGGAGTTCTACCTACACACTGTATCTCAGGAAGAGGTCAGGGGTCATACTGAAACGTCAGTCAGTCTGCCAGTCCCTGCTAGACCCTGCTTCCATTAAAACTAGGCCTATAGTGCAAAGCAAAGATAATCAAGTGCCTCAGTATCATCATCCCAACGAATGGATGTGATCCGGGTGAGTCTGAGGCTTTCTACGAGCAGCTTTCCTTCCCCGTTGTTTGTGTGACTGAGTTGAAGAGTGCAGGCTTCCTCTTCATAGGACAAAACTCAGGATAATAACATAGAATCCTGCGTATTCAAGCAACAGCACTATACAGGCCTATCGTAGGGCACACAGTCACTGATACAGAAACAAACACATTTTGATCTCTCTACCTACATATCCCGTATACTACCTACCGCCGCTGTGCCCTTGAGCAAGGCACTTTGATCCAGGGGCGCTGCTCGGCAGCAGCTGATCTCAGCCTGTGATGTGTGTGTTGCATGTCAGGTTGGGTACTATGACAACAATAAATAAAGAATATCTGTGTAACTGGACTAATAAAGCAAATGTTGTATTGTATTCTAACTCGATGTGGATAGCTCAGAGTGAGAAGGTTGTCTCCTCTGACACACATATACAGAAATACACAGGACTCCCAGGGTTAATGCTCTGGGCCTTTTGGCTCAGTGTAAACTATTAAGACGTGTGAAGGATATCCCCTTGGCAGAGGGAGACGGCACAGGGAATCTGGCAACCTTCCAGCTCCTCTTCCACCGGGGTTTCCGATTACATATTCTGTATTAGATAGGCTATATCATCATCACTTCCTGTCCCTGTGTTGGCGGACTAAACTATATCATCATCACTTCCTGTTCCTATGTTGTTGGACCCAACTATATCATCATCACTTCCTGTCCCTGTGTTGGCGGACTAAACTATATCATCATCACTTCCTGTCCCTGTGTTGGCGGACCAAACTATATCATCATCACTTCCTGTTCCTATGTTGTTGGACCCAACTATATCATCATCACTTCCTGTCCCTGTGTTGGCGGACCAAACTATATCATCATCACTTCCTGTCCCTGTGTTGGCGGACCAAACTATATCATCATCACTTCCTGTCCCTGTGTTGGCGGACCGAACTATATCATCATCACTTCCTGTGCCTGTGTTGGTGGACCAAACTATATCATTATCACGTCCTGTCCCTGTGTTGGCGGACCCAACTATATCATCATCACTTCCTGTCCCTGTGTTGGCGGACCCAACTATATCATCATCATTTCCTGTCCCTGTGTTGGCGGACCCAATTATATCATCATCACTTCCTGTCCCTGTGTTGGCGGAGTAAACTATATCATCATCACTTCCTGTCCCTGTGTTGGCGGACCCAACTATATCATCATCATTTCCTGTCCCTGTGTTGGCGGACCCAACTATATCATCATCATTTCCTGTCCCTGTGTTGGCGGACCCAACTATATCATCATCACTTCCTGTCCCTGTGTTGGCGGAGTAAACTATATCATCATCACTTCCTGTCCCTGTGTTGGCGGACCAAACTATATCATCATCACTTCCTGTCCCTGTGTTGGCGGACCCAACTATATCATCATCACTTCCTGTCCCTGTGTTGGCGGACCCAACTATATCATCATAATTTCCTGTCCCTGTGTTGGCGGAGTAAACTATATCATCATCACTTCCTGTCCCTGTGTTGGCGGACCAAACTATATCATCATCACTTCCTGTCCCTGTGTTGGCGGACCAAACTATATCATCATCACTTCCTGTCCCTGTGTTGGCGGACCGAACTTTCACTACTTTAATGTGTGGTTTTGGATGGCGACACCACTTTGAACCTTATAAACATACACATGTTCTCATCCAGTGACATGAGTGATCTTCTGGCAGCAGGCGTGGGTGGATTAGATGCAAATGTCATATAACTCATGTTATACTGTCACATTCACTTTGGCTTGAGATCTGCTTGACATGCACTAAACAAAACAGACAGATTCTTGATCTCCATATAACCTAACATTTGAACCTAAATTATTACAAAGAAAGGTCAATAGCAAAATCACACCATCTTACCAATTAAGTTTGAACAGCATCTTGATATTTGTTTTCAGATAACAACCTAAAGGAGGTAAAGGCTGAATGACCAATTTCTGTGAGATAAACGATAAAAAAACTGGTCTAGCATCCCAAACAAATTGGTATGTCGTGCAGCTTTTCTAGAAACAAACCTTTACTAATGCTCTCAACGTTTCTGTAGCATAACCTGTGGTTTACCGGGCTGTTTCTGGAATGAGCGCTCAAGCGCTGTCCGTGGTTCTGAAATTGACCACACTCGTACCGCGCGCTCTTTGCAACATGCAACACCGTTGATAAGCAGCTTTATCACGGGGAATTAAAATGGGACGTTACTCGAAGCTAAATCCTTACTCTGTTTTAACAACAATATAATCTGATTTGATACCGATGTAAAAGTAATTTATTTAGACGAAACTAAAGAATACTACATTGAAAGTGGTTGAGATAGACTTTACAAACCATAATTTACAAAATAATCGGCGACACAACACTGCTTGTTTTTGCTCAGTCGTTAGAAATAAACTCTTTATTTTCTTTAATTAAATAACCTATTGTTTTTATTTATCTCAACTGAACTGAATCGTTCAGCAACCTACCTGAAGTTGTTTTCAGTGGACCGTCGTCAGTTCAGGACTGGAAAATGTCTCCTTGGTGCTACCCCCACCTTCTAATTCCTACTGCTGCCTCGCTTCAAAAGGATTGCCCTCGGAGGAAACTCCGCCCCGCCTGCAAGCGACAGCCTGCACCCTCAACAAAGATGGTTGCGCTCTCTGACGTCACAAGCCCATAATGAAGATGAGGCTCACAGCTTGATGTATAGGAATTAGTGGTTACTGATAATAAAGTATAACCAGGTAAAAAGGTATATGGTAGGTGACTGATATACACTGCCCTGATGTTTGTGGAGGAGCTAGTCTGACTAGTAGGGATGTTGAGAACTTGTAACAGATACCAAATAATACAGACTTCTCACGATAAAAGCCATGTCCAAAAGAAGCTACTTCCTTTTTTGAGTACCTGTGACCCATCATGTTAACCACCGGCTCTGTGAGAGAGATTGGCTCTGTGATTCTGGCTCTGTGATTGGCTCTGTGATTCTGTCATATTCTAGACAGGTGTTATTGGTCTCCATGAAGAGAAGCAGGTCTCTGTAGCCCTGTGCTGTAGAGTTAG
>NW_021823060.1:0-59968 GCF_901001165.1 Salmo trutta
TCTGTGGTGTCTGTCTCTCTCTATCTCTCTCTGTCTCTGCTTCTTTTGTCGTCGTCTGTGTCTGTGTCTCTGTCTGTGTCTCTCTCTGTCTCTCTCTCTCTGTGTCTCTCTCTCTCTCTGTGTCTCTCTCTCTCTCTGTGTCTCTCTCTCTCTCTCTCTCTGTGTCTCTCTCTCTCTCTCTCTCTGTGTCTCTCTCTCTCTGTGTCTCTCTCTCTCTCTGTGTCTCTCTCTCTGTGTCTTCTTCCATTCATGTGGGTACCTTCAGGCGTGTGTCCTCTCATTCCTCCTCCTGCAGCGTTGCTGTGCCCCTGTCATGGAAATAGACTGCTGTCTTTTGATATGCTGGCACAGATTCCCCACAATCCAGTTCTAAGCATGTCCCCTTATTTAGTTGCTGCCCTGTGCAGAGACTGTAATAAGGTGCACGTATGCAACCTTGATTTAGCTGCTAAGGGACGGCCGTTCTTTGGAGTGACTGAGGCACCAGCAGAACTATAAATACTCACACACATTAACAACCTGCCCTGAGCTCTGTTGTCCCAGGTTCACACGTGTGCTTGTACGTCTTTGTATATTATATTTGTACAATGTATGTGATTATTATGTAGTATCTTTTTATTTTTTTTACTATGGTTGCAAACTTGTACGTTTATTTGAATACATTCATTAACATTTGCAAGTATCATTTATTTTCAGAATTATTACAAGTCCATTTTACGATTATTCTGCTGTGAATCAAAAATACAATTGCAGATTTTTTATCTTCGCATGCTCTGAATTGTCACTTGTCACATTACCAAGAGATTCGTAAGCTAGTCAAAAGTTTTCTACGTTTGTAGAAAGAAAGAAATTTGCAAGTAAAAATAAAACTGGTTTGAGCGGCTTTGGGGGCAGGACCTCTTTTACTCCTGACCAATCAGCCAAAACCACAGCTGCCTTTTGCTGCAACCGTTGGCTGGATTCTTCCATCAATCAAATCTCAGGAAGTTTCTTGAAGAGGACAAGTCATTTCTACAAAGTAACGTTAATAATGTTACTCGGCATAAAGTACTAGAATAAAACAATCTATTTGAAGGTAATCATCATTTGTGTACATTGTTTTTTGTTATTGTGAACTTTGGTGCGAGAAGTGCAAATCAATCCCAGAACAACAGCAAAGGACCTTGTGAAGATGCTGGAGGAAACAGGTACGAAAGTATCTATATTCACAGTAAAATGAGTCCTATATCGACATAACCTGAAAGGCCACTCAGCAAGGAAGAAGCCACTGCTCCAAAACCATCATTAAAAAGCCAGACTACGGTTTGCAACTGCACATGTGGACAAAGATCGTACTTTTTGGATAAATGTCTTCTGGTCTGATGAAACAAAAATAGAACTGTTTGTCCATAATGACCATCGTTATGTTCGGAGGGAAAAAGGAGGAGGCTTGCAAGCCGAAGAACACCATCCCAACCAGCATCATGTTGTGGGGGTGCTTTGCTGCAGGATTGACTGGTGCACTTCACAAAATAGATGGCATCATGAGGATGGAAAATTATGTGGATATATTGAAGCAACATCTCAAGTCATCCGTCAGGAAGTTAACTTCTTACGGTTGAAATCCCATTAACGCGATTGATATGACAACAGCCAGTGAAAGTGCAGAGCGCCAAATTCAAAACAGCAAAAATCTCAATTAAAATTTCTCAAACATACAAGTATTATACACTATTTTAAAGATTCTCATTAATGCAACCACAGTGTCCAATTTCAATAAGGCTTTACAGTGAAAGCACACCAAACGATTGTTAGGTCAGCACCTAGTCACAAAAAAACACACAGCCATTTTCCAGCCAAAGAGAGGAGTCACAAAAAGCAGAAATGGAGATAAAATTAATCACTAACCTTTGATGATCTTCATGAGATGGCTCTCAGGACTTCATGTTACACAATACATGTATGTTTTGGCTAAGGCAGTGCTTCTCAATTATTTTCTGTTACGCCCCCCCCTAGGAAGAAGTAAATATTTCGCGCCCCCCAACTCTCCGCCGCGACTGTAAATAGTATAATTTGTCTATAAAATTGTTATAAGTACACCTCTGCATAACATTGAATCCTTATTAACATTAAAGAAAACAGAAAAAGAAAGAAATATAGATCAACTTACAACAAAGAATAACTTTATTAACATTGTTTTTTTTAGTCTGTAACAGATAATACTTAAAGTGCATCAATTTGCCTGAAATTAAAAACAAAATTCAACCCTTATTTAAACTGTAAGCATTTTTTGACCATTTGATACTGAAAATAAAATAAAATATAATCAATAAATAATAATACATTCAAATTGATCACAACATTAACTCAGGAGCACAATATATTAAACACTTTGACCTATAAAACAAAAATGAATAAAACAATTTGTGCTGATTTTTTTTTTTTATCAAAATGAGGAAGTCAGGATTAATGGCTACAATGAGCACATTTTGCAGAGCACAGCTTTTCGAAGCGGGGTTTGAAGCATGATACTGCAACTCTCAGCTCCTGCTCAATGTTTAGCTGGGACCTGTACTTGGTCTTCAGTGCAGCAACAGCAGAGAAGCCAGTCTCACAAAGATAAGATGTTGCAAAAGGAAGAAGAATGCCCATGGCCCTCTGCCCTAAGAGTGGATACTGCCTCTCTACACTCAGCCAGAATTCACTCAGTGTCTGTGATGTGAACCTCAGTCTCAATGTGGAGTCAGACATCATATCAATGAACTGGTCCTCCTCTGCAGAGCTGAAACCAGTTGGAGCTGGTGCATTGAAAGGATCTCTCACCCAGTCATATTGGGAACTGTTTTCAGGGAAGTACTTTTTAAAGAATCCCATCAGTAATGAAATATGCTCCTTAATATATGGAATCACTGAGGTGGCATCATAGTCAGTAGTGTCAACAAATTCATGCAGGTTCTCGAATGAATCAGTATTTCCTTCATCAAGTCGCCTGCCCCACATTGCAAGCTTTCGAGTGAAAGATCTGATCTTGTCTGTGACCTGAGGGAGGTGTTTATCTTTCCCTTGAAGCTGTAGATTTAGTTCATTTAGCTTTCCAAATATGTCACTCAGGTAGGCCAGTTTTGCCAGGAAGTTCTCATCACTACATTTTTCTGCAAGGTCATACTTGTGCTCCTGCTCCGAAAACATTCTTATCTGCTCTCTGAGCTCAAAAACTCGGGACAAGACTTTTCCTCGTGACAGCCATCTTGCTTTACTGTGAAACAGCACAGCTTGATGTTCAGCTCCCATCTCCTCACAGATAGCAGAGAAGACTCTTGTTTTTAGTGGTCTGGTCTTTATAAAATTGACTACACCTACAATGTCAGTCATAACCTCACTTAATTCAGAGGAAAGGTGCCTTGATGCCAGTGCTTCTCTGTGTATAACACAGTGTGTCCACTCAGCATTAGGTGAGGCCTTCTTGATGAGTGCCCAAAGTCCTTTTCTCATCCCTGCCATGGTCTGTGCACCATCAATGCAAACACCAATGCAGTTCTCCCACTTTAGCCCATTCTCAGTCAGGAAGCAGTCCAGCATTTTGAATAGCTCTTCAGCTGTGGCTCTGTCTCTGACATATTCACAAAAAAGTAGATCCTCACCACAGGGAGTTTGTCATGTCAAAACGTACATAAGCGATAAACAAACAGTCTTTGTTGCTGTCAGTTGCTTCATCGAACTGTAAGGCAAAACGTTTGTCTTTATCTACTAGCTGTTCTTTAAGATCGTTAGCAATGCCATTTATACGTCTGGCGACAGTGTCATTGGACAGAGGGATAGTTTTTATTTTTGCAGCACTTGTATCATCCAGCATGACAGAAACCATGTCTAATGCTGCAGGCAGTATCAGCTCCTCTGCTATGGAGTGGGGTTTTTTGCACTGAGCAATTTGGTACGCCACCTTATATGATGCTAACAGTGCTCGCTGGTTTACTGAAGTAGCATTCACAAAGCGGGACGATTGTTGGCAATATTCGGCACGTTTTCGCTGAAAAACTCAAGCGGCTTGTCAACGTGATTGGGGTGTAATGTCTTTAAGTGACGCCTTAATTTATTTGGCTTCATGCTGTCCGCTGCCAACATTTTTAGACACAGTAAACATACCGGTCTTTACCGTAGTCACAGTGAATCCAAGCTCTACATACGCTTCGTCATATTTCCTCGTCTTAGCTTTCGGGAGACTTACGTTTGTCTCATTATCTCCGTCTCTCTCCACCTTTCTTTTCATCCCTGTTAAATATTTTTCCATGGTGTCTCTTAAGGGTTTGTTATCTGCACTTCATATCTCCTGCTATGTGCTGTGTGCTCTTGTTCGGTGCAAAAAACACTACTCCCTGCGGCAAAAAAAAGCATGTTCCCTGGGGTCACACGCGCCCCCCCTGGCATCGCTCCGCTCCACTATTTGAGAAGAACTGGGCTAAGGTGTATGTAAGCTTCCGACTTCAACTGTAAATGCCAAATTGAAACTGCTTTTGGGGGACGACTTCACTGTAGCTAATAATGTTGGGTTTCCAGAAAATAACTATATTTGCTAGCTATGTTTTAAAGACTTGTTGCTGACTTTTGAACACTTTTTGTCAAACTACTTCATTCTGCTGCCTGTTTATTGATTAATTGGTGACTGAAAAAGTTGGCAAGAAATATGCCCCTTCTGCACATAGGCTGTGTTGTTTTGGTATAATTTGTCTGAATAGGCTTGTGCACATTTACATGAGTGTTTAATTAGCCTAGTTGGCCAAATTACTGAATGACTAGGTTTATTGTTATTAACGGTTTTGGTACTGCATTTTGGGTGGAGAGGGAGTAAGATCACTAAAAAGCAGAATGCTGCCAGACAACCACAGGACCCTAGAGGTAATAGTCAATTCTTCTGAACTGGATATTGTATGAGAATTGCCCATTTATATCAATGACACTAACAAAATGGTTGGATTCTTCAGCTACGTGCTGTAATTGCTAATAATGTATTTATCGTAATCTCTCCATCATGCTGTGACATGGGCCTGGATGGTGACACATCTGCTTCCAGCTGCCTGCCTGAGTACTGGGGCCTTCAGTGGTACCTTACCTGACATTACAGCAGGATTCTCCGTATCTCTGTCTCGTAGTCATTTAACATGTCATCATGTATTTTATGTAACCACTCATTCATACAAAAACAGCTACAGACACACAAACTGACTTATATTCACTTGTCTCTTTGTCCTATTCTTCAGGCTTGTCTGGGAAATATATTTTAGTTGGCACACCTGTGTGATGTCTTTCTTTTATACGCTGAACAAAAATATTAACGAAACATGCGACAAGATTTACTTAACCTCTCTCGGGTATGTGGGACGAAATCGTCCCACCTAGTCAACAGCCAGTGGAATCGAGTGGCGCGAAATACAAAAACCTTAAATGCTATAACTTCAATTTCTCAAACATATGACTATTTTACAGCATTTTAAAGACAAGACTCTCGTTAATCTAACCACATTGTACGATTTCAAAAAGGCTTTACAGCGAAAGCAAAACATTAGATTATGTTAGGAGAGTACCCAGCCAGAAATAATCACACAGCCATTTTTCAAGCTAGCATATATGTCACAAAAACCAAAACCACAGCTAAATGCAGCACTAACCTTTGATGATCTTCATCAGATCACACTCCTAGGACATTATGTTATACAATACATGCATGTTTTGTTCAATCAAGTTCATATTTATATCAAAAACCAGCTTTTTACATTAGCATGTGACGTTCAGAACTAGCATACAAACCGAAAACTTCCGGTGAATTTACTAAATTACTCTTGATAAACGTTTACAAAATACATAATTATTTAACCTGTTAGGGCTAGGGGGCAGTATTTACACGGCCGGATATAAAACGTACCCGATTTAATCTGGTTATTACTACTGCCCAGAAACTAGAATATGCTAATGTAAAAAGCTGGTTTTTGATATAAATATGAACTTGATTGAACAAAACATGCATGTATTGTATAACATAATGTCCTAGAAGTGTCATCTGATTAAGATCATCAAAGGTTAGTGCTGCATTTAGCTGTGGTTTTGGTTTTTGTGACATATATGCTAGCTTGAAAAATGGCTGTGTGATTATTTCTGGCTGGGTACTCTCCTAACATAATCTAATGTTTTGCTTTCGTTGTAAAGCCTTTTTGAAATCGGACAGTGTGGTTAGATTAACGAGAGTCTTGTCTTTAAAATGGTGTAAAATAGTCATATGTTTGAGAAATTAAAGTAATAGCATTTCTAAGGTATTTGAATAACGCGCCACAGGATTCCACTGGCTGTTACGTAGTTGGGACGATTTTGTCCCACCTACCCTAGACAGGTTAAAGAATTATAGATACAGAACTCCTTTATGCAATCGCGGTGTCAGATTATAAAATAGCTTTTCGGCAAAAGCACATTTTGCAATATTCTGAGTAGATAGCTCGGCCATCATGGCTAGCTAAACAGACACTCGCCAACATCGAGGCTCAGTAAACTCAGAATTACTATTAGAAAAATTGGATTACCTTTGCTGTTCTTCGTCAGAATGCACTCCCAGGACTTCTACTTCAACCACAAATGTTGTTTTGGTTCAAAATAATCCATAGTTATGTTCAAATATCCTCCGTTTTGTTCGTGCGTTCAGGTCCCTATCTGAAGGGTGACGCGCGGACGCATGTCGTGACAAAAATGTTCTAAATATTCCATTACCGTACTTAGAAGCATGTCAAATGCTGTTTAAAATCCATTTTTATGCTATTTTTCTCGTAAAATAGCGATAATATTCCAACCAGGCGACGTTGTTTTCGTTCAAAGGCTGAAAGAAAAACATGGCCACTTCTCGGGGCCGCGCATCTCCTCTCTCTGAGCCACCAGCCTGACCACTCACAAACAGCGCTCCTCTACCAAGCCCAGAGACAGCAAAGATCTCATTCCACTTTCTGGCGCCTTCAGAGAGCCTATGGGAGCCTTAGAAATTGTCACGTTACAGCAGAGCTGCTGTATTTTCGACAGATGCCACAGAAGCACAAGAAATGGTCAGAGAGGGCACTTCCTGTATGGAATCTTCTCAGGTTTTGGCCTGCCATATGAGTTATGTTATACTCAGACACCATTCAAACAGTTTTAGAAACTTCAGAGTGTTTTCTATCCAGATCTACCAATTTGCATATGCATATTCTCGTTTCTGGAAAAGAGTAGTAACCAGTTTAAATCGGGTACGTTTTTTATCCGGCTGTGAAAATACTGCCCCCTACCCTAGAGAGGTTAATTACAGTTCATATAAGGAAATCAGTCAATTGAAATAAATTCATTAGGCCCTAATCTATGGATTTCACATGACTGGGAATACTGATATGCTTCTGTTGGTCACAGATGCTTTAAAAAAAAGGTAGAGGCGTGGATCAGAAAACCAGTCAGTATCTGGTGTGACCACCATTTGCCTCATGCAGTGCGAGACCTCTCCTTCGCATAGAGTCGATCAGCCTGTTGATTGTGAGATGTTGTCCCACTCCTCTTCAATGGCTGTGAAAAGTGGCTGGATATTGTTGGGAACTGGAACACACTGTCGTACACGTCGATTCAGAGCATCCCAAACATGCTCAATGGGTGACATCTGGTCAGTATGCAGGCCATGGAAGAACTGGGACATTTTCAGCTTCCAGGAATTGTGTACAGATCCTTTTGACATGGGGCTGTGCATTATCATGCTGAAACATGATGTGATGGTGGCGTAGGAATGGCACGACAATGGGCCTCAGGATCTCGTCATGCTATCCCGGTACATTCAAATTTTCATCAATAAAATACAATTGTGTTCGTTGTCCTGCTCATGCATGTCCATACCATAACGCCACTGCCACCATTGGGCACTTTGTTAACAATGTTGACGTCAGCAAACGGTTCACCCACACGACACCATACACTGCCATCTGCCCGGTACAGTTGAAAGGATTCAGGATTCATCTGTGAAGAGCACACTTCTCCAGCGTGCCAGTGGCCATCAAAGGTGAGCATTTGCCCACTGCTGAACTGAAGTCAGGTCAAGACCCTGGTGAGGATGACGAGTGAGCAAATGAGCTTCCCTGAGTCAGTTTTTAACATGTTTGCAAACCCACATTTTCATCAGCTGTCCAGGTGGCTGGTCCCACAGGTGAAGAAGCCAGATGTGGAGGTCCTGGGTTGGCGTGGTTACATGTGGTCTATGGTTGTGAGGCCAGTTGGACATACTGCCAAATTCTTTAAAATTCTCTGGCAACAGCTCTGATAGACTTTCCTGCAGGCAGCGTGCCAATTGCACGCTCTCTCAACTTGAAACATCTGTGGCAGTGTGGCACAACTGCACAGTTTAGATTGGCCTTTTATTGTCCCCAGCACAAGGTGCATCTGTGTAATAAGCATGCTGTTTAATCAGCTACTTGATATGCCACACCTGTCCTCTGGATGGATTATCTTGGTAAAGGAGAAATGCTCACTAACAGGGATGTAAACAAATTTGTGCACAAAATCTGAGAAATATTTTTTTTGTGTGTATGGAACATTTCTTGGATCTTTTATTTCAGCTCATGAAACATGGGACCAACACATTACATGTTTTATATTTTTGTTCAGTTGCACATGAATAAAAATGTATTGAGACTTGCATTGATTTTTGTTAACATTTTGGAGTCATAAGTTCCAAGTCTTGTCTTGATGGAGAAAGTCTGCATGTTGTTTTGAGGTGTAAGTTACAAAAGTAGTTAGCATGTTCCTCACATTTCTACTATGAATAAGGTTTTGTAACAGGACTGAGTTTGGGAAACCCTGATCCAGGGTTCCATGGCCCAGCAGACAGCTGGGGATAGGGGGATGGACACATGTTAGTTTGTCTGGGAGACTTTGAGGGACGAGATGGCATGAGTTTTGGAGTGAGCACAGTAAATCAAATTTAACCAGTGGCCCTGGATAATAATGTATGCTATTTGTCATCACACAGACAGTCATAGCGAAGGAAGTTTACAGTACATAAAGTTTACTTCCATCAGCGGCGCTTACTTCTCTGCTCTGGAGAGATCGCAGGTCAGAAGGCTCTGGAGGTCCTTGGAATATTCTCTCTATAGCTCCAGTAGAAAGATGAATCGAGGTCCTGAATCCCATTGACAGAGAGCAAGAGTTAAAGGACAATTCCACACACAAACTATTCTTTGGTATTTTGTTTCCTTCAACATTGTTGACATAGTCACAAAATGTTTTGCTTGTCAGCACTCAAGTTTTAAAGATATGCAACTTTCAAAATACAGAAATCATCCCTGTATGCTGCGTTATATATTGTTGATTGAGGACTATAGTATAAGGGTGCCTTCCAATCAGACAAATGGATGTGTAAAAGACATAGTGCCCCAATGGCTTTCGAAAGGAGGAGTGTGTTGTGTTGTCTGTCTGAAAAGTTGCAAAGACCATCCTTCAACCAATTAAAAAAAAACATAACAGCGTTTTATTTTTTCATGACCAAACAACTGTGTTGGACATGCGTTTCATGCATTTTGGTTTAAAGGCAGCCTTACTCTGTGGTTCTTCATGTCTAGCTTCGCTCTCACTCCCCCTAAACCCCCAGCCCCTCACCCTCGACCTCCCATTGGCCAAAGGCCTCTTGCCAAACCCTCTGAGTCTCTGACAGGGAGTTACTCCAGGAGTAAACATGTTCATGATGCATAGGGATTTTCCACTGCACATGAGAGTGGAGTATTATAAATCTTTAACAAAATATACATGACTTAGTGACATGGAGTGCTCCATGTTCCTGCTGGTAGCAGGCTTTAACCTGGATGCAGGGAAATGTCCTGCAGGACTCCTGCCTGGAGTATGGATGTATCTACAGTCCCTTCAGAAAGTAGTCACACCCCTTGACATTTTGCTGTGCTACAGCCTGAATATAAAACGGGTAAAATGTTGATTTTTGTGTCACTAGCCTACACACAACCCAATAATGTAAAAGCAGAATTATGTTTTTAGAAATATTTACAACTTAATTACAAATGAAAATCTGAAATGCCTGTAGTCAAGTATTCAACCCTTTTGTTATGGCAAGCCTAAATAACCTCTCTGGGGTATGTGGGACACACTATTCAACAGCCAGTGAAATAGCAGGGCACCAAATTCAAAACAACAAAAATCTCATAATTCAAATTTCTCAAACATACAACTATTATATCCCATTTTAAAGATACACTTCTCGTTAATCCAACCACATTGTCCGATTTCAAAAAGGCTTTACGGCGAAAACATAACATTAGATTATGTAAGGACAGCGCCGAGACAAGAAAAAACACAGCAATTTTCCAAGCAAGGAGAGGCGTCACAAAAAACAGAAATACAGCTAAAATGAATCACTAACCTTTGATGATCTTCATCAGATGGCACTCATAGGACTTCATGTTACACAATACATGTATGTTTTGCTCGATAAAGTTCATATTTATATCCAAAAAACCCATTTTACATGGTGTGTAATGTAAAATGGTGTGTAATGTTCAGAAATGTTTTGTACAGAAATACTCATCATAAACGTTGACATAATATTTAACTGTTATTCAAAGAATTATAGATACACTTCTCCTTAATGCAACCGCTGTGTCAGATTTCAAAAAAGCTTTACAGCGACAGCACACTTTGCAATCTGAGTACGGCGCTCAGTCACAAGACCAAACCCGCCATTTTTTGGAGTCAACAAAACTCAGAAATAGCATTATAAATATTCACTTACCTTGATGATCTTCATCGGAATGCACTCCCAGGAATCCCAGTTCCACGATAAATGTTCATTTGTTTCGATAAAGTCCATCCTTTATGTCCAAGTACCTCCAGGCAAAATCCTAGAGGAAAACCTGGTTCAGTCTGCTTTCCACTAGTCACTGGGAGAGGAATTCAACTTTCAGCAGGACAATAACCTAAAACACAAGGCCAGATATACACTGGAGGTGCTTACCAAGAAGACCGTAAATGCTCCTGAGTAGCCTGGTTGAAAATCAATGGCAAGACTTGAAAATGGCTGTCAATGATCAACAACTAACTTGAGAGCTTGAAGAATTTGAAAAAGAATGTCCAAATATTGTACAATCCAGGTGTGCTAAGCTCTTAGACTTACCCAGAAAGACTCACAGCTGTAATTGCTGCCAAAGATGATTCTAACATGTATTAACTCAGGGGTGTGAATACTTATGTAAATTAGATTTCATAAATAAAATTATAAAAACATGTTTTCACTTTGTCATTATGGGGTATTGTGTGTAGTTGGGTGAAAGAGAAATCGATTTAATACATTTTCAATTCAGGCTGTAACACAAGTTGTGGAATAAGTAAAGGGGTCTGAATACTTTCTGAAGGCACCATCTCCACCAGGCTCCTGTAAATCTGATGACAAACCTGCATAGATTTAACAAAAATAATGGTACCTGTATTTAGTCAATTGAAGTCATGACAGCCACAAGTTGTTTTTTTTATACACAGGAGTGTACAGGATTTTGTACCAGCATTTCCCTAACACCTCATTCAACTAACTGTGATCTAAATTGATCAAAAACTTGCCACAGTTCAGTACCCTGGGACAGAAATCACCCACTTCTGTATTATTGAATGAGCTTCCCAAGTTACAAGCTTACAATTCTGCATGATAGAGAATAACATGTGGATATATTTCTATCTAACCTTGTCAATAAACTCCAAGAACAAGTGTCAATTTAGCTAGCTTGCTAATGGCATGTATATCAACTTTATCAATCAGATGGTTAAGTAGAAAATATTATGATTTGTTTTCCCCTCGCATCTATAGCTGCTTGATGAAGATAGTGAGTTGATAACCGTGTATCATGTGTTTAGATGAACGTCAGAAGCCAGCTAGCTAGCATTAGCTGCTGTTAATTTAGTTCTGAATTATAACATTTTGTATTTCACGTGTTAAACAAACTACTGTCATGCCTTTTTACAAAAAGAAATCGATGTACGCATAAAATAGATTGTGTTATTCTAGTACTTCGGGCCGAGTAGCGTTAATAATACTTTTCCTCCAAGGTACTTCCTGAGATTTGATTGGACAATTTCAGCCAATGGTTGCAGCAATTTTAGACTGTGGTTTTGGCTGATTGGTCAGAAGTAAAAGGTCCTACCCCCCCAAGCTGCTCAAACCATATTTAAAAAAAAAAAATTACTAGCGAATTTCTTTGTAGAAACGTACAAATATCTTAGTAATGTGACAGAACTCAGAGCGTGCACAGCTAAAAAAATGTAAGTGTAGTTTTGATTCACAGCAGAATATTCATAGTCGTAAATGGACAAGTAATAATTCTGAAAATAAATTATGCTTGCAAATCTTATTGAATGTATTCAAATGTCAAGTTTGCCACCGTTGTTGCATATTTTACACATGATATAAGTTTGCGAAATTTAATTGCACATTTGTGAATCGTACTTGCTACCACGAATCTCAATGTGCGACGACAAATTCTAAATACGAACTCACAGGGTCTGTTGTTATTATCCCATATAAAGAGAGCTTTGAAGCTGAGCCGCTGTGACATCACAGTGTCTGGCACACAATGGCCTCTTTGTGCTCCCACCGCGTCACAGATGCCTGCGAAACCAAGTGGATGCCAGGCAATTGGAGGGCCGTGTGGGAGAACCCGCTGCTGGTAACAGTGTGTCACTAAGTGAGATGTGGAAATGAGACTGTATTTATATTTTGTATTTATTAGGGATCCCCATTTAGCTGCTGCCAAAAGATAAAATAGTACATCATACAACATTACACTACTACATATCTACAATACAAAATGTATAATACAACAATATTATAATGTGCTAGTGCTTGTATGCATGTGTTTCTGTACCTTTACGTCTTCACAGTCCCCCGCTGTTCCATAAGGTGTATTTTTTTATTTTATCTGTTTTTTAATTCCGATTCTACTGCTTGCGTCAGTTACCTGATGTGGAATAGAGTTCCATGTAGTCATGGCTCTAATATAGCACTGTGCGTTTCCCATAGTCTATTCTGGACTTTAGGATTGTGAAGAGACTTCTGGTGGTATGCCTTGTGGGGTATGCATGTGTGCTAGTAGTTTAAACAGACAGCCCAGTGCATTCAGCTTGTCAACACTTCTTACATAAACAAGTAGTGATGAAATCACACTCCTCCACTTTGAGCCATGAGAGATTGACATGCATGTCATTGTTAGCTCCCTGTATACTTTTAAGGGCCAGCCGTGCTGCCCTGTTCTGAGCCAATTGTAATTTTCCTGTCCCTCTTTGTGGCACCTGACCACACGACTGAACAGTAGTTCAGGTGCAAACAAAACTAGGGCCTGTAGGACCTGCCTTGTTGATCGTGTTGTTAAGAAGGCAGAGCAGCGCTTTATTATGGACAGACTTCTCCCCATCTTAGCTACAGTTGTATCAGTATGTTTTGACCATGACAGTTTACAATCCAGGGTTACTCCAAGCAATTGCCACATCCAGGGTTACTCCAGGCAATTTCCACATTATTCATTACAACATTTAGTTGAGATTTAGGGTTTAGTGAATGCAGTTGTGTAAAGTACTTAAGTAAAAATACTTTAAAGTACTACTTAAGGATTTTGGGGGGGTATCTGTACTTTACTAATTATATTTTTGGCAACTTTTACTTCACTACATTCCGAAAGAAAATCATGTACTTTTTACTGCATACATTTTCCCTGACACCCAAAAGTACTCGTTACATTTTGACAGGAAAAGTGTCCAATTCACACATCAAGAGAACATCCCTGGTCATCCCTACTGCATCTGATCTGGCCTACTCACTAAACACAAATTATTTGTTTGTAAATTATGTCTGAGTGTTGGAGTGTGCCCCTGGATATCCGTCAATAAAGAAAGGAAATACAATTGTGCCGTCTGGTTTAATATAAGGAATTTGAAATTATTTATACTTTTACTTTTGATGCTTAAGTACATATTAGCAATTCCATTAACTTTTGATACTTAAGTATATTTAAAACCAAATACTTTTAGACCTTTACTCAAGTAGTATTTTACTGGGTGACGTCCCTTAATAGAAAATGACTCAAGTAAAAGTATCTTTACTTTTACTCAAGTATGACATTTTAGTACTTTTTCCACCACAGAGTGAATGATTTGTCCCAAATACAATGCTTTTAGTTTTAGAAATATTTAGGACTAGCACAATTCCTTGCCACCCATTCTGAAACTATCTGCAGCTCTTTAAGTGTTGCAGTCATTTCAGTCGCTGTAGTAGCTGACGTGTGTATTGTTGAGTCATCCGCATACATACACACTGACTTTACTCAAAGCCAGTGGCATGTCGTTAGTAAAGATAGAAAAAAGTAAGGGGTCTAGACAGCTGCCCTGGGGAAAATATAGGTAGAATCAAGTTATGTTGGAGATGCTTCCATTAAAGAACACCCTCTGTGTTATATTGGACAGGTAACTCTTTATCTACAATATAGTAGGGTGTGTAATGCCGCAACACACACTTTTTTCCAGCAGCAGACTATGATCGATAATGTCAAAAGCTGCACTGAAATCTGACAAAACTGCCCCCACAATCTTTTTATCATCAATTTCTCTCAGCCAATCAGTCATTTGTGTAAGTGCTGTGCTTGTTGAATGTCCTTCCCTATAAGCGTGCTGAAAGTCTGTTGTCAATTTGTTTACTGTAAAATAGCATTGTATCTGATCAAACACAATTTTTTCCCAAGTGTTTACTAAGGGTTGGTAACAGGCTGATTGGTTGGCTATATTAGTCAGTAAAGGGTGCTGTACTATTCTTAGGTAGTGGAATGACTTTTGCTTCCCTCCAGGTCTGAGGGCACACACTTTCTAGTAGGCTTAAATTGAAGATATGGCAAATATGAGTGGCAGCATTGTCCGCTATTATCCTCAGTAATTTTGTGAGCAGCAGAAGAAAGGAAGTAGAGGGACCTATGTATGTTCATATACACTACCGTTCAAAAGTTTGGTGTCACTTAGAAATGTCTTTGGTTTTTTAAAGAAACACTTTTTTTACCAATTAAATAACATCAAATTGATCAGAAATATAGTGTAGACATTATTAATATTGTAAGTGACTATTGTAGCTGGTAACGGCAGATTCTTTTAAATGGAATATCTACATAACCGTACGGAGGCCCATTATCAGCAACCATCACTCCTGTGTTCCAATGGCACCTTGTATTAGCTAATCCAAGTTTATCATTTTGAAAGGCTAATTGATCGTTAGTCAACCCTTTTGCAATTATGTTAGCACAGCTGAAAACTGTGCTGATTAATCTTAGGGCTAGCCCCCCTTTTTTTAAATTTCGCCTAAAATGACATGCCCAAACCTAATACAATAGATCTGGTAATAGAAAATACAAAAAAAAAAAGTTTTTTTTTTTTCTTCCACCATCTTTGAAATGCAACATGTTCCACATCTAGCTATACACTCTGGCAGTGTATGTGCAAAGTTTCAGACGGATAACTTGAGGTATGAGCAAACAACATGACATTTAGTGTGAAATCAATCCCAGGTACATTTGGGCAAATCATAAAGGAGACATTTACATTCACATTACATTTTTCTGCAAGAATATGGTCAAGTCTGTATACTTGGACTTTGATTTAGCTTTTCCAGTATTAGTAGCCATATAAGTTCAACATTTGCAAAACACACCGTTTTCGTAACTCTCCATATTCTTATATTTTTTGTCCAAAAGGAAAAGGCTTGCTGTCGCACAAGGTTAGCAGCTACATTTTGCGCAGGTACGGGGTTTCCCGATACTCCGGTGAAGCCCAGCTCATTGGCTATCTAGCTAGCTTTGTTTGACCCCGATTGGTGCTTATTTGACAAAGTTAGTCAATCAAGTGAAGACCGCCCGCGTCATCGGCGTGCCATGAAGGCGTCACTCTCTGACCAAATTTGGTGTCCTATAGGATATACTTCACCCCTAATGGTATAGTGAAGTCTGGTTACGTTCTAGGATCTCTGAGGAATAAATACGAATGTGATTTGACTGGTTGAAACAACGCTTAGGGTTAGATTTTCAGAGATTCCTTTCTTTGCAAATTGAAAGAGTGGAAATACAAAATTGATGGTGCATGCTATATTTACCTTTTTTAGGATATGAAAAAGGATTTTATCTAAACGACACATGTTATCTCTCAGAACCTTTTGGATGATAAATCAGAGCAAGATTTCAGAATGTAAGTACACATTTCACCTTCAGAGGTGAATTTATCAAACCTATCGCGGTGAAAATCTTTGTTAAGAGCTCTCAAACAAAGGCATGGCATGGCACTACTGTAAATTGGGCAGTGCAGTTATATTAACAAGAATTTATGCTTTCAGACGATATTAGATGGCCGATCGGCATAGGCAAGATGCAGTAGATGGTATAGAGTACAGTATATACATATGAGATGAGTAATATAGGGTATGTAAACATTATATAAAGTGGTATTGTTTAAAGTGGCTAGTGATACATTTATTACATCAATTTTTCATTCTTAAAGTGGCTAGAGATGAGTCAGTATGTTGGCAGCAGCCACTCAATTCCTAGTGATGGCTGTTTAACAGTCTGATGGCCTTGAGATAGAAGCTGTTTTTCAGTCTCTCGGTCCCCGCTTTGATGCACCTGTACTGACCTCGCCTTCTGGATGATAGCGGGGTGAACAGGCAGTGGCTCGGTTGGATGTTGTCCTTGATGATCTTTTTGGCCTTTCTGTGACATCGGGTGGTGTAGGTGTCCTGGAGGGCAGGTAGTTTGCCCCCTGGTGATGCGTTGTGCAGATCTCACTACCCTCTGGAGAGCCTTACGGTTGTGGGCGGAGCAGTTGCCGTACCAGGCGGTGATACAGCCCGACAGGATGCGCTCGATTGTGCATCTGTAAAAGTTTGTGAGTGTTTTAGGTGACAAGCCGAATTTCTTCAGCCTCCTGAGGTTGAAGAGACACTGCTGCGCCTTCTTCACCACGCTGTCTGTGTGGGTGGACCATTTCAGTTTGTCCGTGATGTGTACGCCGAGGAACTTAAAATGTTCCACCTTCTCCACTACTGTCCCGTCGATGTGGATAGGGGGCTGCTCCCTCTGCTGTTTCCTGAAGTCTACGATCATCTCCTTTGTTTTGTTGACATTGAGTGTGAGGTTATTTTCCTGACACTCCGAGGGCCCTCACCACCTCCCTGTAGGCCGTCTCGTCGTTGTTGGTAATCAAGCCTACCACTGTAGTGTCATTTGCAAACTTGATGATTGAGTTGGAGTGAACAGGGAGTACAGGAGAGGGCTGAGAACGCACCCTTGTGGGGCCCCAGTGTTGAGGATCAGTGGGGTGGAGATGTCGTTACCTACCCTCACCACCTGGGGGCGGCCCGTCAGGAAGTCCAGGACCCAGTTGCACAGGGCGGGGTCGAGACCCAGGGTCTCGAGCTTAATGACGAGTTTGGAGGGTACTATGGTGTTAAATGCTGAGCTGTAGTCGATGAACAGCATTCTTACATAGGTATTCCTCTTGTCCAGATGGGTTAGGGCAATGTGCTGTGTGATTGCGTCGTCTGTGGACCTATTGGGGCGGTAAGCAAATTGGAGTGGGTCTAGGGTGTCAGGTAAGGTGGAGGTGATATGGTCCTTGACTAGTCTCTCATAGCACTTCATGATGACGGAAGTGAGTGCTACGGGGCGATAGTCATTTAGCTCAGTTACCTTTGCTTTCTTTGGAACAGGAACAATGGTGGCCCTCTTGAAGCATGTGGGAACAGCAGACTGGGATAAGTATTGATTGAATATGTCCATAAGAGCGCGTGCTCTGAGGACGCGGCCGGGGATGCCGTCTGAGCCGGCAGCCTTGCGAGGGTTAACACGTTTAAATGTTTTTCTCACGTTGGCTGCAGTGAAGGAGATCCCGCAAGTTTTGGTAAGTGGCCGTGTCAGTGGCACTGTATTGTCCTCAAAGCGAGCAAAGAAATTTAGTTTTTCTGTGAGCAAGACATCGTGGTCCGCGACGGAGCTGGTTTTCCTTTTGTAGTCCGTGATTGACTGTAGACCCGGCCACATACCACTCGTGTCTGAGCCGTTGAATTGCAACTCTACTTTGTCTCTATACTGATGCTTAGCTTGTTTGATTGCCTTGCGGAGGAAATAGCTACACTGTTTGTATTCGGTCATGTTTCCGGTCACCTTGCCCTGATTTAAAGCAGTGGTTCGCACTTTCAGTTTTGCTGGGGGGGAATGTTGGGGAATGTTTTAATAGACGCTGTGGGTACAACATCACCGATGCACTTGCTAATAAACTTGCTCACCGAATCAGCGTATTCATCAATGTTATTGTCCGACGCTATGCGGAACATATCCCAGTCCATGTGATCGAAGCAATCTTGAAGCGTGGAATCCGATTGGTCAGATCAGCGTTGAACAGACCTGAGCACGGGCGCTTCCTGTTTTAGTTTCTGTCTATAGGCTGGGAGCAACAAAATGGAGTCGTGGTCAGATTTTCTGAAAGGAGGGCGGGGGAGGGCTTTATATGCGTTGCGGAAGTTAGAATAACAATGATCCAGGGTTTTGCCAGCCTGGGTCGCGCATTCGTTATGCTGATAAAATTTAGGGAGCCTTGTTTTCAGATTAGCCTTGTTAAAATCCCCAGCTACAATAAATTTACCTTCAGGATATGTGGTTTCCAGTTTACATGGAGTCAGATGAAGTTCTTTCAGGGCCGTCGATGTGTCTGCTTGGGTGGGATATACACGACTGTGATTATGATCGAAGAGAATTCTCTTGGTAGATAATGCGGTCGGCATTTGATTGCAAAGAATTCTAGGTCAGGTGAACAAAAGGACTTGAGTTCCTGTATGTTGTTATGATCACACCACGTCTCGTTAATCATAAGGCATACACCCCCACCCTTCTTCTTACCAGAGAGATCTTTGTTTCTGTCGGCGCGATGCGTGAAGAAGCCAGGTGGCTGTACCGACTCTGATGACGTATTCCGAGTGAGCCATGTTTCTGTGAAACAAAGAACGTTACAATGTCTGATGTCTCTCTGGAAGGCAACCCTTGCTCGGATTTCATCTACCTTGTTGTCAAGAGACGGGATATTGGCGAGAAGTATGCTCAGGAGCGGTGCGCGATGTGCCCGTCTACGGAGCCTGACCAGAAGACCGCTCCGTCTGCCCCTTCTGCGGTGCCGTTGTTTTGGGTCGCCGGCTGGGATCCGATCCATTGTCCTGGGTGGTGGACCAAACAGATGATCCGCTTCGGGAAAGTCGTATTCCTGGTCATAATGTTGGTGAGTTGACGTTGCTCTTATATCTAATAGTTCCTCCCGACTGTATGTAATAAAACCTAAGATTTCCTGGGGTAACAATGTACGAAATAACACACAAAAAAACTAAGTACTGCATAGTTTCCTAGGAATGTGAAGCGAGGCGGCCATCTCTGTCGGCGCCGGAAGTAAGTGGAGAGGATTGGAGTGTATCCACAGGAACAATACCTAGGAGGAGATGACCTGGGTCTAGTTGAATAATAATATCTGTGATGTCCTGAAAAACATGGAGAATTTCAGACCAAAAAGACTGGATTTTCCAACATTGACAAAATATGTGATAAAGTACCTAATTGTCCACACTCCCTCAAACACATAAGTAATATTCATTTTTTCATTTTATTAAGTTTATCAGGGCTCATAAAAAACTATGTAGTACTTTGAATTGAAACTCCTTTGTTCAGTTACATGTAGTGGCTTTAGTGTTTTGGCAATGCACAGTGTTATCCAGAACCATGATTGCATGGAACTTCCATCTCCAATTACTCAAGCAAACCGCAAAATTACATAAAACAAATGGATAAAACAACAGCTCATGGCAAAGTAGGAACTGTGAAATTACACACACACACACACACACACAGGCCCACTCTATCACACTATAACACTCACAATCTACACACACTATTCTTTAGTTGTATTTGTTATATATCGTTGTATTTAAAGTGTGTGTGTGACCTTGTCTAAGTGTTTTGTAACTTTGTGTCATCTGTTTTTGTGTGGACCCCAGGAAGAATAGCTGCTACTTCGGCAAAATACTTCGGCGAGCCGAATAAACCAATAATGTCATCATGGCGGTGTGAGCAGAGTGTGTTTCAGAGAGCGTGAAAGAATGCACTGGCAGTACTGAAGTGATTCAGGAGGTGTCCAGTGGGGAAGCTTAGCCAGACACGAACTGTTGAAGCATGTCGCGCAGCCCTCTGCTACTTTAAAGTTTTACTATTTTAGTATCATGTTCCCAATCGTTTACTTTCGGGTAGGAGCAAGGGCTCTATTTGGAACGGAACATACAGTTGGTAATTTTTCCAACAATTGTTTACAGAGAGATTATTTCACTTATAATTCAGTGTATCACAATTCCAGTGGGTCAGAAGTGTACATACACTAAGTTGACTGTGCCTTTAAACAGCTTGGAAAATTCCAGAAAATGGTGTCATGGCTGTAGAAGTTTCTGATAGGCTAATTGACATTTGAGTCAATTGGAGATGTACCTGTGGATGTATTTCAAGGCCTACCTTCAAACTCAGTGCCTCTTTGCTTGACATCATGGGAAAATCAAAAGAAATCAGCCAAGACCTCAGAAAAAGAATTGTAGACCTCCACAAGTCTGGTTCATCCTTGGGAGCAATTTCCAAACACCTGAAGGTACCACGTTCATCTGTACCATCAATAGTACGGAAGTATAAACACCATGGGACCACGCAGCCTTCATACCGCTCAGGAGGGAGACGCGTTCTGTCCCCTAGAGATGAACGTACTTTGGTGCGAAAAGTGCAAATCAACCCCAGAACAACAGCAAAGGACCTTGTGAAGATGCTGGAGGAAACAGGTACAAAAGTATCTATATCCACAGTAAAACGAGTCCTATAATCGACAGAACCTGAAAGGCCGCTCAGCAAGGAAGAAGCCACTGCTCAAAAACCCCCATAAAAAAAGCCAGACTACAGTTTGCAACTGCACATGGGGACAAAGATCGTACTTTTTGGAGAAATGTCCTCTGGTCTGATGAAACAAAAATAGAACTGTTTGTCCATAATGACCATCATTATGTTTGGAGGAAAAAAAGAGGAGGCTTGCAAGCCGAAGAACACCATCCCATCCGTGAAGCACGGAGGTGACAGCATCATGTTGTGGGGGTGCTTTGCTGCAGGAGGGACAGGTGCACTTCACAAAATAGATGGCTACATGAGGAAGGAAAATTATGTGGATATATTGAAGCAACATCAAGACATCAGTCAGGAAGTTAAAGTTTGGTCACAAATGGGTCTTCAAAATGGCCAATGACACCAAGCATACTTCCAAAGTTGTGGCAAAATGACTTAAGGACAACAAAGTCAAGGTATTGGCGTGGCTAGCACAAAGCCCTGACATCAATCCGATCGAAAATGTGTGGGCAGAACTGAAAAAGCATGTGCGAGCAAGGAGGCCTACAAACCTGACTCAGTTACACCAGCTCTGTCAGGAGGAATGGGCAGAAATTCACCCAACTTATTGTGGGAAGCTTGTGGAAGGCTACCCAAAACATTTGACCCAAGTTAAACAATTTAAAGGCAACGCTACCAAATACTAATTGAGTGTTTGTGAACTTCTGACCCACTGGGAATGTGATGAAAGAAATAAAAGCTGAAATAAATCATTCTCTCTACAATTGTTCTGACATTTCACATTCTGAAAATAAAGTGGTGATCCTAACTGACCTAAGACAGGGAATTTAACTAGGATTAAATGTCAGGAATTGTGAAAAACTGAGTTTAAATGTATTTGGCTAAGGTGTATGTAAACTTCTGACTTCAACTGTATGTCCTTGTGAGTGTTGTTATGCATTAGCGTTAAGCTAAGCAAAAAATGGTCACAGGCCTATCACATAAAGGTTTGCTAGCTAACATGCTAAGCCTTAACCCGCTAGAGCACATCGAGGCATGCTAACATGAAGCTCTGCTAGATCACAGATGTGCAGGAAAGATTAGCATGCTAAGCTAAACGAATGCTAAGCTAAACTTTGTAGTGGACACAGAGGCACTTGTCTCCCTCTGGCAAGCATTCCTACCCGAGCTGATTTGAGTTTTGAGATGTAATCACCCCATTCGTCAAGGTGTATAAATACACTGTGTGTGTGTGTGTGTGTGTGTGTGTGTGTGTGTGTGTGTGTGTGTGTGTGTGTGTGTGTTGGGTATGTTCAGTGAGGTGAGGGTTGTCTTTCAAGTACTTTTAGAGTTATGGGATGGAATAATGTTGCAAGAAAGAACCTGCTTGAGCACAGGGCCTGTCAGTGTTTTGTTTTGGTTGTAGTAGTGGTGGACAAGAGATATTTTTAGGGGGTCAAGTCATGTTTCTGATATAGTGTATTTGCAGAAGTAAAAGTGGTATAGAATTAGGACATGTAGTGTTAATAGCAGCAGTAGTGGTATTAGTTTGTTCCTAAGTTGAGTGTTGGTTCACTGTGTGTAGTTTGAGGCTTTGCTGTCACGCTGTAGTAGACCGCTCTTGGAGTCAAAAGTGTGTGAGTGTGGACCAGCCAGTGGGCACAAAGCGAGCAGTGTGTGCACCTCAGGCACTGAAATGTACACGGCGGACAACAGGCGGCCTCAGTCCTTCTCAATAGGAGCTGCCCTTCTTATTGTACCTCACACACAATGCGCTTTTTTTTCTCCTCCGCCCCCCCTCTTCTCTCTCGCGCTCTCTCTATGCCCATATATGGGCTATGTGTCTGATGAAAGGATGAGAAGTCTGCTTTGATTGGTTGGTGCCTCTGGCATGGCTTCTTATTGTGCATCTGGATGAGACGGTAGAAGCACACTATCAGGCCACGGCTGCACTTTTATTGACATTGACTCAAATTTGATTACTCTGAAAGGAACAGTCCCAGAAGATAGAATAACACCAGATCAAGAGTAGTTTTAACACTGCTGAAAGGGGAACTCTGGGGCTTTCCTAATTGAGTGACAGGTGGGTGGGAGGTGGAGGAAGGAATGGTGTGGAGGTGGGCGAGGTTGAGGGTGTTCCCTTCGAAAGGCTGCTCACATGACCACCACACAACAACAGGACCACATGACTCCCACATGACTTCCCCAATGGTAACCATGGTTACGCTCCTAGGCTCAAGGCTTGGGCCTGGTGGGGGTTGATCTGATGCTCGTCCACCCTACCCCTCCCTTCTCCCCAAACCTCTCCCCACCCATCCTCCACTGCCTCCTTATGCATGGTGTTATTCAATCTAAACCACCTTGAGGAAAAGGCAATAACAGTAACTTGCGCTTGAGATTCCTTTTTAGTTTCAAACTGTAAAAATGTTGTTTTTGTCTTATCCTGAAGACAACATTAATGTGATTGAATAGGGCACATATCTACTCTAAAGATGCCTAAAGACATGTTCTTATGCTGAAAGACTGGCTACTTTGCTAGTCATTCACTAAATTAATAAGATCGTTCATCCTAGTGGCATGTTTTTATTAAAGTCACTTGTTTATGTTTACATGACGTGAACACCATAGATGGTACTAAACACATCTAATAGATGTGTGTGTGTGTGTGTGTGTGTGTGTGTGTGTGTGTGACTGGTGATCCAGTTGTCCTCTCGTCCCCCCTGTTTTAAAGCCCTGGGGTAGCTCCTTGTTAACAGACAGTGAATATATGGCATTGTCTGTGTCTGGTATGGAAACATTTAGAGTGATGTTATTCATTAGATGGCCAGACATCATATGACTGGCTAATACAGCATAAACAGACTGATGTACTGTACAGATATTTACTGTATGTTCGAGCTGTCCTGACTTAGAGCTGTTGAGAGACAGGGGTACACATCTGGAGGGATATGGTGGTGGATTATGTCCTTGTTGATTACAATAATTGATCCATTAGCAATGAATGTGATTGGTAGTCTAGTTTTCCTCTGTAGATGATTAGGTGATTTTGGGTTGGTGTGGTTGATGACCACTGAGACATGAGGCCTTACACTGGATGGACCTGTGTGACCTTGTAACATAGTATTCTAACACCACCTTTTTTCTATTTTTTCCTTCAGCTTCCTCTCTCTCTCGGGCTGGACTGTGGTGCGTCTGCGTCTGCGTCTGCACGCCCCCCCCTCCCCCCTCGCCCTCCAGCCATGGCCTCGCGAGTAGGGCTGCGTCTGCAGGTAAACATATGTTGGACTGATTGATTGTTCATTTGATTGATTGGTTAACAGATATGTACAATATTACTGTATACAGTAGACGTATTGACTGACTGACATATTGACTGACGTATTGACTAACTGACTGACGTATTGACTAACTGACTGACGTATTGACTGACTGACGTATTGACTGACTGACGTGTTGACTGACTGACTGACGTGTTGACTGACTGACTGACGTGTTGACTGACTGACTGATGTGTTGACTGACTGACTGATGTGTTGACTGACTGAATGACGTGTTGACATACTGACTGACGTGTTGACTGACTGACTGACGTGTTGACTGACTGATGGACGTGTTGACTGACTGACGTGTTGACTGCATGACGTGTTGACTGCTTGACTGACGTGTTGATGGATGTGTTGACTGACTGACTGGATGTGTTGACTGACTGACTGATGGATGTGTTGACTGACTGACGTGTTGACTGACTGACGTGTTGACTGACTGACTGACTGACTGACGGACTGGACTGGACTGGACTGACTGGACTGACTGACTGACGTGTTGACTGACTGACTGACGTGTTGACTGACTGACGTACTGACTGATGTGTTGACTGACTGAAGGATGTGTTGACTGACAGACGTGTTGATTGACTGACTGACGGACGTGTTGACTGGGTGACGGACGTGTTGACTGGAGGACGGACGTGTTGACTGACTGATGGACGTGTTGCCTGACTGACATGTTGCCTGAGAGACATGTTGCCTGACTGACGTGTTGACTGATTGACTGACGTGTTGACTGCTTGACTGACGTGTTGACTGACTGACTGACTGATGGATGTGTTGAATGACTGACTGATGGATGTGTTGACTGACTGACTGATGGATGTGTTGACTGTGTTGACTGACTGACTGATGGATGTGTTGACTGACTGACTGATGGATGGATGTGTTGACTGACTGACGGATGGATGTGTTGACTGACTGACTGATGGATGTGTTGACTGACTGACGGATGTGTTGACTAACTGACTGACGGATGTGTTGACTGACTGACGTGTTGATTGACTGACGGATGTACTGACTGACTGACTGACGGATGTACTGACTGACTGACGGATGTACTGACTGACTGACTGACGGATGTACTGACTGACTGACGGATGGACTGACTGACTGACTGATGTGTTGACTGACTGACGTACTGACTGAAGGACGTGTTGACTGACTGAAGGACGTGTTGACTGACTGAAGGACGTGTTGACTGACTGAAGGACGTGTTGACTGACTGAAGGACGTGTTGACTCACTGAAGGACGTGTTGACTGACTGAAGGACGTGTTGACTGACTGACAGACGTGTTGATTGACTGACGGACGTGTTGACTGGTGTGACGGACGTGTTGACTGGTGTGACGGACGTGTTGACTGGTGTGACGGACGTGTTGACCGGTGTGACGGACGTGTTGACCGGTGTGACGGACGTGTTGACCGGTGTGACGGACGTGTTGACCGGTGTGACGGACGTGTTGACCGGTGTGACGGACGTGTTGACCGGTGTGACGGACGTGTTGACTTGAATGACTGACGTGTTGACTGAACTGACGGATGTGTTGACTGATGTACTGACTGACAAGTTGACTGACTGACTGCGTGTTGACTGATGTACTACTGACATGTTGACTGACTGACTGCGTGTTGACTGACTGAGGTGTTGACTGACTGACTGACGGACGTGTTGACTGAGATACTGACTGACATGTTGAATGACTGACATGTTGACTGACGTGTTGACTGACTGACTGATGTTTTGACTGACTGACATGTGTTGACTGATGTGCCGACTGACGTGTTGACTGAATGACTGACGTGTTGACTGAATGACTGACGTGTTGACTGAACTGACGGATATGTTGACTGATGTACTGACTGACTGCGTCTTGATTGACTGACATACCGACTGACATGTGTTGACTGACTGATGGATGTGTTGACTGATTGACTGACGGATGTGTTGACTGACTGACGGATGTGTTGACTGATGGACATGTTGACTGAATGACTGACGTGTTGACTGAACTGACGGAAGTGTTGACGGATGTGTTGACTGACGTACTGACTGACTGCGTCTTGATTGACTGACATACTGACTGACGTGTTGACTGACTGATGGATGTGTTGACTGACTGATGGATGTGTTGACTTATTGACTGACGGATGTGTTGACTGATTGACTGACATGTTGACTGACTGACATGTTGACTGACTGACTGACTGACATGTTGACTGACTGACTGACGTGTTGACTGTCTGACTGACGTGTTGACTGTCTATTGACTGACGGATGTGTTGACTGACTGACGTGTTGACTGAGCTGGACTGTGGTGCGTCTGCGTCTGCACGCCCCTCCCCCCTCGCCCTCCAGCCATGGCCTCGCGAGTAGGGCTGCGTCTGCAGGTAAACATATGTTGGACTGATTGATTGTTCATTTGATTGATTGGTTAACAGACATGTACAGTATTACTGTATACAGTAGACGTATTGACTAACTGACTGACGTATTGACTGACGTATTGACTGACTGACTGACTGACGTGTTGACATACTGACTGACGTGTTGACATACTGACTGACGTGTTGACATACGTGTTGACATACTGACTGACGTGTTGACATACTGACTGACGTGTTGACATACTGACTGACGTGTTGACTGACTGACTGACGTGTTGTCTGACTGAATGACGTGTTGATTGACTGAATGACGTGTTGACTGACTGAATGACGTGTTGACTGACTGATGGACGTGTTGACTGACTGATGGACGTGTTGACTGACTGATGGACGTGTTGACTGACTGATGGACGTGTTGACTGACTGATGGACGTGTTGCCTGACTGATGGACGTGTTGCCTGACTGACATGTTGCCTGACTGACATGTTGCCTGACTGACAAGTTGACTGACTGACGTGTTGACTGATTGACTGCTTGACTGACGTGTTAACTGCTTGACTGGCGTGTTGACTGACTGACTGATGGATGTGTTGATTGACTGACTGATGGATGTGTTGATTGACTGACTGATGGATGTGTTGACTGACTGACTGATGGATGTGTTGACTGACTGACTGACTGATGGATGTGTTGATTGACTGACTGATGGATGTGTTGACTGACTGACTGATGGATGTGTTGACTGACTGACTGATGGATTTGTTGACTGACTGACGGATGTACTGACTGACTGACTGATGTGTTGACTGACTGACGTACTGACTGACGTACTGACTGACTGAAGGACGTGTTGATTGACTGAAGGACGTGTTGATTGACTGACAGATGTGTTGACTGGTGTGACGGACGTGTTGACTGGTGTGACGGACGTGTTGACTGGTGTGACGGACGTGTTGACTGAACTGACAGATGTGTTGACTGATGTACTGACTGACAAGTTGACTGACTGACTGCGTGTTGACTGACTGACTGACTGATGTGTTGACTGATGTACTACTGACATGTTGACTGACTGACTGCGTGTTGACTGACTGAGGTGTTGACTGACTGATGGATGTGTTGACTGATTGACTGACGGATGTGTTGACTGACTGACGGATGTGTTGACTGACGGACGTGTTGACTGAGATACTGACTGACATGTTGAATGACTGACATGTTGACTGACGTGTTGACTGACTGACTGATGTGTTGACTGATGTGTTGACTGATGTGCCGACTGACGTGTTGACTGACTGACGTGTTGACTGACGGATGTGTTGACTGACTGACTGATGGATGTGTTGACTGATTGACTGACGGATGTGTTGACTGACTGACGGATGTGTTGACTGACGGACGTGTTGACTGAATGACTGACGTGTTGACTGAACTGATGGATGTGTTGACGAATTTGTTGACTGACGTACTGACTGACTGCGTCTTGATTGACTGACATACCGACTGACATGTGTTGACTGACTGATGGATGTGTTGACTGACTGACGGATGTTTTGACTGACTGACGGATGTGTTGACTGACTGACTGACATGTTGACTGACTGACTGACATGTTGACTGACTGACAGCTGTGTTGACTGATGTGTTGACTGATGTACTACTGACATGTTGACTGACTGACTGATGTGTTGACTGACTGACTGACGTGTTGACTCTCTGACTGACATGTTGACTGTCTGTTGACTGACGGATGTGTTGACTGACTGACGGATGTGTTGACTGACGTGTTGACTGACTGACATGTTGACTGACTGATATGTTGACTTACTGACGGATGTGTTGACTGACTGATATGTTGACTTACTGATGGATGTGTTGACTGACTGATGGATGTGTTGACTGACTGACGTATTGACTGACGGATGTGTTGACTGACTGACTGACGTATGTGTTGACTGACTGACGGATGTGTTGACTGACTGAGTGACTGACTGACGTGTTGACTGACTGACTGACGTGTTGACTGACTGACGGATGTGTTGACTGACTGACTGACAGACGTGTTGACTGACTGACTGACAGACGTGTTGACTGACTGACTGACGGATGTGTTGACTGACATACTGACGGATGTGTTGACTGACATACTGACTGATGTACCTACTGACATGTTGACTGACTGACTGACGTTTTGACTGAGGGATGTGTTGACTGACCGACTGACGGATGTGTTGACCAACTGATGGATGTGTTGACCAACTGACGGATGTGTTGACTGATGTCTGACTGACGTGTTGATTGACTGACTGACGTGTTGACTGACTGACTGACGTGTTGACTGACTTGTTGACTGACTTGTTGACTGACGTACTGACTGACTTGTTGACTGACGTACTGACTGATGTGCTGACTGACGTACGTACTGACAGACGTGTTGACTGACATACTGATAGACGTTTTGACTGACTGACTGACGTGTTGACTGACTGACTGACGTGTTGACTGACTAATGTACTGACTGATTGACGTGTTAACTGACTGATATGTTGACTGATGTACTTACTGACTGACTTGTTGACTGATGTACTGACTGACTGTCTTGTTGACTGACATACTGACTGACTTGTTGACGTACTGATGTGTTGACTGTATGACATATTGATGTGTTGACTGACGTACTGACGTGACTAACTGATGTACTAACATGTTGACTAACTGACTGACAGATGTGTTGACTGACTGACGGACGTGTTGACTGACTGATGTGTTGACTGACTGTAGTGTTGATTGACTGACTTACGTACTGACTCACGTGTTGACTGATGTGTTGACGTTGACTGACATGTTGATTGACTGACTGATGTGTTGACTGACATACTGACTGACGTGTTGACTGACTGGCGTGTTGACTGACGTACTGATAGACGTGTTGACTGACTGACAAATGTGTTGACTGACTAATGTACTGACTGATTAAGTTACTGACTGATGTGTTGACTGACGTACTGACTGACTGGTGTGTTGACTGACGTACTGGCGTACTTACTGATGTGTTGACTGACTGACGTGTTGACGTTGACTGATGTGTTGACTGACATGTTGATGTTGACTGACTGACGTATTGACTGACTGACAGACATGTTGTCTGACGGACGTGTTGACTGACTGACGGACGTGTTGACTGACTGACGGACGTGTTGACTGACTGACGGACGTGTTGACTGACTGACGAACGTGTTGACTGACTGACGGACGTGTTGACTGACTGACGGACGTGTTGACTGACGGATGTATTGACCCACTGACTGACGGATGTGTTGACTTACTGACGGATGTGTTAAATGAGTGAAGTGTTGCTGATTTACTGACGTACTGACTGACGTACTGATGTGTGTTGACTGAGTGACGGATATGTTGACTGAGTGACGGATGTGTTGACTGAGTGACGGATGGGTTGACTGACTGACTGAGGGATGTGTTGACTGACTGACAATCGGAAGTGTTGACTGACGTGTTGACTGATGTACTGACTGACATACTGACTGACTGACATACTGACTGGCATACTGACTGACTGACTGACTGACTGATGTGTTGACTTACTGACTGATGTGTTGACTGACTGACGGATGTGTTGACTGATTGATGGATGTGTTGACTGACTGTCGTATTGACTGACTGTCGTATTGACTGACTCGTATTGACTGACAGATGTGTTGACTGACTGACTGACGGATGTGTTGACTGAATGACTGACGGATGTGTTGACTGACTGACGGATGTGTTGACTGACAGACGGAAGTGTTGACTGACTGATGGACGGACGTGTTGACTGACTGACTGATGGACGGACGGACGTGTTGGCTGACTGAATGACGGACGTGTTGACTGACTGATGTGTTGACTGATTGATGTACTGACAGACTGACATGTTGACTGACTGACATGTTGACCGACTGACGTACTGACTGAGTGACTTGTTGACTGACTGATGTGTTGACTGCCTGACTGATGTGTTGACTGACTGACGTACTGACCGACTGACATGTTGACTGACATACCGACTGACGTACTGACTGAGTGATGTTTACTTACTGACGTGTTGACTTACTGACGTGTTGACTGACTGACTGACTGACGTACTGACTGAGTGACGTGTTGACTTTCTGACGTGTTGACTTTCTGACGTATGTGTTGACTTTCTGACGTATGTGTTGACTGACTGACGTATGTGTTGACTGACTGATGGATGTGTTGACTGACTGACGGATTTGTTGACTGACTGACTGGCGTGTTGACTGACTGAATGACGTGTTGACTGAAGGATGTGTTAACTGACTGAAGGACGTGTTGACTGACTGACGTGTTGACTAACTGACGGACATGTTGACTGACGGACATGTTGACTGACTAACGTGTCGAATGACTGATGTGTTGACTGACTGACGGACATGTTGACTGACTGACGGACATGTTGACTGACTAACATGTCGACTGACTGATGTGTTGACTGACTGACGTGTTGACTGACTGACGTACTGACTGATGTGTTGGCTGACTGACTGACCGACTTGACGGTTTAACTGACTGACGTACTGACTGACTGTTGTGTTGACGGATGGATGGACTGGCGTGTTGACAGACGTACTGACGTGTGGACTGACTGACGTGTGGGCTGACAGACGTGTGGACGGACGGATGGGAGTGTTGACGGACGAACGGGTTGACTGACTGACTGACATGTTGACTGATGGATTGATTGATTGATGTGTTGACTGACTGACTAATGTGTTGACTGATGGACAGATTGCCTGACGGACGGACGTGTTGATGGATGTGTTGACTGACCGACTTGACGTTTTAACTGACTGACGTACTGACTGACTGTTGTGTTGACGGACTGGCGTGTTGATGGACGGACTGACGTGTGGATGGACGGATGTGTGGACGAACGGATGGGAGTGTTGACGGACGAACGGGTTGACTGACTGACTGACTGATGTGTTGACTGACTGACGTACTGACTGACGTACTGACTGACTGAAGGACGTGTTGATTGACTGAAGGACGTGTTGATTGACTGACAGATGTGTTGACTGGTGTGACGGACGTGTTGACTGGTGTGACGGACGTGTTGACTGGTGTGACGGACGTGTTGACTGAACTGACAGATGTGTTGACTGATGTACTGACTGACAAGTTGACTGACTGACTGCGTGTTGACTGACTGACTGACTGATGTGTTGACTGATGTACTACTGACATGTTGACTGACTGCGTGTTGACTGACTGAGGTGCTGACTGACTGACTGCGTGTTGACTGACTGACTGACTGATGTGTTGACTGATGTACTACTGACATGTTGACTGACTGACTGCGTGTTGACTGACTGAGGTGTTGACTGACTGATGGATGTGTTGACTGACTGACGGATGTGTTGACTGACGGACGTGTTGACTGAGATACTGACTGACATGTTGAATGACTGACTGATGTGTTGACTGATGTGTTGACTGATGTGCCGACTGACGTGTTGACTGACTGCGTGTTGACTGACTGAGGTGTTGACTGACTGACTGCGTGTTGACTGACTGACTGACTGATGTGTTGACTGATGTACTACTGACATGTTGACTGACTGACTGCGTGTTGACTGACTGAGGTGTTGACTGACTGATGGATGTGTTGACTGACTGACGGATGTGTTGACTGACGGACGTGTTGACTGAGATACTGACTGACGTGTTGACTGACTGACTGATGTGTTGACTGATGTGTTGACTGATGTGCCGACTGACGTGTTGACTGACTGACGTGTTGACTGACGGATGTGTTGACTGACTGACTGATGGATGTGTTGACTGATTGACTGACGGATGTGTTGACTGACTGACGGATGTGTTGACTGACGGACGTGTTGACTGAATGACTGACGTGTTGACTGAACTGATGGATGTGTTGACGAATTTGTTGACTGACGTACTGACTGACTGCGTCTTGATTGACTGACATACCGACTGACATGTGTTGACTGACTGATGGATGTGTTGACTGACTGACGGATGTTTTGACTGACTGACGGATGTGTTGACTGACTGACTGACATGTTGACTGACTGACTGACATGTTGACTGACTGACAGCTGTGTTGACTGATGTGTTGAGTTATGTGTTGACTGATGTACTACTGACATGTTGACTGACTGACTGATGTGTTGACTGACTGACTGACGTGTTGACTCTCTGACTGACATGTTGACTGTCTGTTGACTGACGGATGTGTTGACTGACTGACGGATGTGTTGACTGACGTGTTGACTGACTGACATGTTGACTGACTGATATGTTGACTTACTGACGGATGTGTTGACTGACTGATATGTTGACTTACTGATGGATGTGTTGACTGACTGATGGATGTGTTGACTGACTGACGTATTGACTGACGGATGTGTTGACTGACTGACTGACGTATGTGTTGACTGACTGACGGATGTGTTGACTGACTGAGTGACTGACTGACGTGTTGACTGACTGACTGACGTGTTGACTGACTGACGGATGTGTTGACTGACTGACTGACAGACGTGTTGACTGACTGACTGACAGACGTGTTGACTGACTGACTGACGGATGTGTTGACTGACATACTGACGGATGTGTTGACTGACATACTGACTGATGTACCTACTGACATGTTGACTGACTGACTGACGTTTTGACTGAGGGATGTGTTGACTGACCGACTGACGGATGTGTTGACCAACTGATGGATGTGTTGACCAACTGACGGATGTGTTGACTGATGTCTGACTGACGTGTTGATTGACTGACTGACGTGTTGACTGACTGACTGACGTGTTGACTGACTGACTGACGTGTTGACTGACTTGTTGACTGACTTGTTGACTGACGTACTGACTGACTTGTTGACTGACGTACTGACTGATGTGCTGACTGACGTACGTACTGACAGACGTGTTGACTGACATACTGATAGACGTTTTGACTGACTGACTGACGTGTTGACTGACTGACTGACGTGTTGACTGACTAATGTACTGACTGATTGACGTGTTAACTGACTGATATGTTGACTGATGTACTTACTGACTGACTTGTTGACTGATGTACTGACTGACTGTCTTGTTGACTGACATACTGACTGACTTGTTGACGTACTGATGTGTTGACTGTATGACATATTGATGTGTTGACTGACGTACTGACGTGACTAACTGATGTACTAACATGTTGACTAACTGACTGACAGATGTGTTGACTGACTGACGGACGTGTTGACTGACTGATGTGTTGACTGACTGTAGTGTTGATTGACTGACTTACGTACTGACTCACGTGTTGACTGATGTGTTGACGTTGACTGACATGTTGATTGACTGACTGATGTGTTGACTGACATACTGACTGACGTGTTGACTGACTGGCGTGTTGACTGACGTACTGATAGACGTGTTGACTGACTGACAAATGTGTTGACTGACTAATGTACTGACTGATTAAGTTACTGACTGATGTGTTGACTGACGTACTGACTGACTGGTGTGTTGACTGACGTACTGGCGTACTTACTGATGTGTTGACTGACTGACGTGTTGACGTTGACTGATGTGTTGACTGACATGTTGATGTTGACTGACTGACGTATTGACTGACTGACAGACATGTTGTCTGACGGACGTGTTGACTGACTGACGGACGTGTTGACTGACTGACGGACGTGTTGACTGACTGACGGACGTGTTGACTGACTGACGAACGTGTTGACTGACTGACGGACGTGTTGACTGACTGACGGACGTGTTGACTGACGGATGTATTGACCCACTGACTGACGGATGTGTTGACTTACTGACGGATGTGTTAAATGAGTGAAGTGTTGCTGATTTACTGACGTACTGACTGACGTACTGATGTGTGTTGACTGAGTGACGGATATGTTGACTGAGTGACGGATGTGTTGACTGAGTGACGGATGGGTTGACTGACTGACTGAGGGATGTGTTGACTGACTGACAATCGGAAGTGTTGACTGACGTGTTGACTGATGTACTGACTGACATACTGACTGACTGACATACTGACTGGCATACTGACTGACTGACTGACTGACTGATGTGTTGACTTACTGACTGATGTGTTGACTGACTGACGGATGTGTTGACTGATTGATGGATGTGTTGACTGACTGTCGTATTGACTGACTGTCGTATTGACTGACTCGTATTGACTGACAGATGTGTTGACTGACTGACTGACGGATGTGTTGACTGAATGACTGACGGATGTGTTGACTGACTGACGGATGTGTTGACTGACAGACGGAAGTGTTGACTGACTGATGGACGGACGTGTTGACTGACTGACTGATGGACGGACGGACGTGTTGGCTGACTGAATGACGGACGTGTTGACTGACTGATGTGTTGACTGATTGATGTACTGACAGACTGACATGTTGACTGACTGACATGTTGACCGACTGACGTACTGACTGAGTGACTTGTTGACTGACTGATGTGTTGACTGCCTGACTGATGTGTTGACTGACTGACGTACTGACCGACTGACATGTTGACTGACATACCGACTGACGTACTGACTGAGTGATGTTTACTTACTGACGTGTTGACTTACTGACGTGTTGACTGACTGACTGACTGACGTACTGACTGAGTGACGTGTTGACTTTCTGACGTGTTGACTTTCTGACGTATGTGTTGACTTTCTGACGTATGTGTTGACTGACTGACGTATGTGTTGACTGACTGATGGATGTGTTGACTGACTGACGGATTTGTTGACTGACTGACTGGCGTGTTGACTGACTGAATGACGTGTTGACTGAAGGATGTGTTAACTGACTGAAGGACGTGTTGACTGACTGACGTGTTGACTAACTGACGGACATGTTGACTGACGGACATGTTGACTGACTAACGTGTCGAATGACTGATGTGTTGACTGACTGACGGACATGTTGACTGACTGACGGACATGTTGACTGACTAACGTGTCGACTGACTGATGTGTTGACTGACTGACGTGTTGACTGACTGACGTACTGACTGATGTGTTGGCTGACTGACTGACCGACTTGACGGTTTAACTGACTGACGTACTGACTGACTGTTGTGTTGACGGATGGATGGACTGGCGTGTTGACAGACGTACTGACGTGTGGACTGACTGACGTGTGGGCTGACAGACGTGTGGACGGACGGATGGGAGTGTTGACGGACGAACGGGTTGACTGGCTGACTGACATGTTGACTGATGGATTGATTGATTGATGTGTTGACTGACTGACTAATGTGTTGACTGATGGACAGATTGCCTGACGGACGGACGTGTTGATGGATGTGTTGACTGACCGACTTGACGTTTTAACTGACTGACGTACTGACTGACTGTTGTGTTGACGGACTGGCGTGTTGATGGACGGACTGACGTGTGGATGGACGGATGTGTGGACGAACGGATGGGAGTGTTGACGGACGAACGGGTTGACTGACTGACTGACTGACGGACGGATTGATTGATGTGTTGACTGACTGACTACTGTGTTGACTGATGGACGGATTGCCTGATGGACGGATGTGTTGACTGACAGACTGACGGACTGACAGATGTGTTGACAGATGTGTTGACGGATGGATTGACTGACGGACTGATTCATGTACTGACTGAGTGATGTATGTATTGTCAGCTGATGCGAGACCAGCTGCAGCAGGAGGAGCAGCGGGAGCGGCAACTGCAGCAGAATGCGGCGCTGCAGTACATACAACAGCAGAGTATGTCTGCCCCTGCACCCAGCCCCGCCATCAACGCTCCACAACACTACCAGAGCATGCAGGTTCCTGTTGAGGTGCTCAAGGTAAGACATAGAGTAGATGTGTTTTTGTTCTCTGGGATCGTGCACATTCAATCAACACCCACATCAGAGGGTGGAGGGAGGCAGGGTCAAGGGGAGGGAAGGAAGGAAATCGGCGGAAAAACTTAAGGAAAGTTTCATATGGGCTGTGCTGCTGCTGCAGATCAAACAGACACCCACATCCACAATACCCACCCACATCTCAAACACCAACTCACCCAAATACAGCTCTCCTGGCCCCGGCCTGGTCTACTGTAGTGGTCCTAACCTACTGACTAGCTTGAAATACAGGCACATAACTCTGACTTTCACCTAAATCGTGCAATGATGTCAATAGGAGATTTGGGAAAACATTTTGGGTACATGTGCCAATCTTAAATTAGGATTCACGTTTAAATTCATTACAAGTGCACTGTGTCAAGAGGGGAGATGGGGAGAGGGGATAGAGAAGGGAAAATGGAAGATGAAGAATGGAGAGGGGATATGTGAAAAAGAGAATGGGGATTTGTGAAAAAGAAAATGCACACTGGAGTTGATAAAGAATGGGGAGATTTAGGGAATAGAAAAATGGAGAGAGAAAGAGGGGAGAGGTTCAGGCAGAGCAAGAGAGGGGGATTTAGGAGTAGGGGTAATCCTCTCACGTGTTGCTGAGGGTCAGCCAGCCAGCCAGCCTCACTGAGCACCTCCCTGGGAGGAGTGGAGGTGGTCAGGACTGGATCAGTGCTGCTAGCTGGACTGGACTGGAGAGAGGTCGATTCAGCAAAGACGGAGAGAAGAAAACAGAGGGAGATAGAGATAGAAAGAGAAAAATGCGGTGGAACAGCAACAAGGTAGGGTGCTGGAGAATCAGTCTTCATCATGGTGTGTGTGTGTGTGTGTGTGTGGAGAGAGATGACAGACAGGAGAGTAAGATACTGTATGTCAGAAGCAAGGAGATAAAGGTTAGCTAACATTTTGCCTGATTCCACAGATACGTGTGGAGTGTACATACGGGTCTTCCTGTCATTGTCTCTCTGTCACTGTCGCTCTGTCACTGTCTCTCTGTTTCTGTCTGTGTAGTGGGTTCATACTGTATAAGTGTGTGTGTAAATGTAAGGAGAGGCGAAGGTGGGTGTTTAAAACTATGCATCAGTGTTGAAATGTATTTCCTCCAAGTAGTGAGCAATGCTCCACTCTATATCTCCACCTCTGTACTGTTGACAGTTGTTGGTTGAAGACAGTCTACTTGTCATTCCTTTCACTTAGTGCATGTGGAGTTTATTTGTTCTGACAGTGAGACATTTGGTATGTCAATAGTTGCGGTTACTGTTTAGTCCTTGTGGGCCCATGGCAATGTGTCACTGACACTCTTTAAGCTGACAGTTATTCAACTGTAAATAAACACACCCACACTTACTCATGGATACACACACACACACACACACACACACACACAAATAGGCACGCACTAATCGATCAGTACCGTAGCTTATTAACGGCTGTAAATAGGCCTACTTCACCCCATTTTGATATAATCTAGAGGGGTATACGACAAAGCAGGATCAATGACTTAGCCAGCTAATTTTGATAAGCAACCAGAAATAGCTATTGGTTTTCTGGTTCATTAAGAAAGCTACACTGTATTTTTGGTTGTTCAGTCAATTAGGCCATGCCCATTTTAAGCTTATCTTTCCAAAAAACTGAAAGGGTAGTATACCCCTGTGGTGTGTTATACAATCTGACGTGTGTGTGTGTGTGTGTGTGTGTGTGTGTGGGGGGGGGGGGGGGTCATCTCTTAGAGTAGTAAGAGCATAAGGAATCGCTGATCTCTGCTCTTTGATGTGAAAGAATGAGGCCAAGCCATAACAGTACCCCCCTTGCCCTATTCTCTACACTACTCCTACACCCCTGGTCAGGCCTGGGGACTTACTATGGGCTTTACTATGGGCTCTACTGTAGGATTACAGGAACAGTGTTGTGGTTCCATGAACAACATAGGCCTACTGTTGTGGGTCATACCCAATGGACAACCAGTACGCAATGTTGAATAACATGTTTAAGAGAGAATTCACTAATGTATGCCTAAAATGATGAGCAGTTTGATGTGAACTGCGTGATTAACCCTTGGTGTGCTGTGTTACCTGTGTGTGTACAGGTCCAGACTCACTTGGAGAATCCTACAGACTACCACATCCGCCAGTCCCAGAGACAACAGGTGAAGGAGTACCTCTCCACCACCTACGCCACCAAGCAGGTACCTCGCTGTCTGTGCCTGTCCTTTCTTTCTGTCTGTCTGTCTGTCTGTCTGTCTGTCTGTCTGTCTGTCTGTCTGTCTGTCTGTCTGTCTGTCTGTCTGTCCCTTCCTCCCTCTTTCTTCAACACACACACACTCCTCCCTCTCTCCTCTCTGTGCAGACGGTGCATGCAGTAACAGGTGTGGTGCAGCCCTCCCCTCCCCCTCCCCACCACTCCCCCCTGCTCCGTACAGAGCAGCTCATCACAGGAAACAGCGCCCCCAACAGCCCCATGGCCATGCTCAACATCGGCTCCAGCCACGAGAACGAGGTACACGAGGTACTTATACACACACGTGCACATATACAATCCATATGTGCGCACAGATGTAGTCTTTACGCCAGCCAGGTCATTCAGATTGGCGTTGAAATTGGACGTTTATCCATGTCCTGAGGACGTCGGGAAATGCCTTCAAAACCAGCCACTAGGGGCAGCGGTGAGCACTATTAGTCACGTAGGATTAGGTTTTGCTAGGGCGCTGTGTATTAGGGATGTGACAAATGTACAATTTCGCTTAAAGTTTAAACCGGCATTTTTTTAAATCGTTTCAACGTTTAAATTTTTATTTTTTTTAAATGTCAAATTCACAATTCAGATGTGGTTCTGTATGTGACCGCTAGGGGGCGATGCAGTTCATTCTACCGCAGTCCTGGATTATACCTACCTACTGGTCGTCACTAGTTACCATAGCCACAAAGTCATAAAGCCTGCCTATTTCTACAACTGTTCTTCTTAAAATGTGATTCTAACTTTAACCATCAAATGAACCACACTGCTATCCTTATGCCTAACCCTAGCCTTACATTAAGACCCCAAAAAATGTTACAGTTTACATTCATTTTTATGATATATCCAATTTTAACATTGTGGCTGTGGTAACTACTGGAAACACTAACAGATGGCGCTAACTTTACTGCTGTCCCAAACCCACTCAGCAAAAATGGTATTAATACCATTTTAGGGTCTCCGTTGTGTGCCTCTCCTCCATGTTGTCAGTACGTACTTCGTGTCCCACTTCTCATCAATGTGATGGATCGTTGCAGTGATCTATGACGGAATGTTCATAGACGTCCAACAAGTCTGATTCTAGATATGCCATTAGGGTATTGAAGCCAACATCCTTTACCATTGACAATGGCTGCAAATCATCTGCAATCATTTCTGTAATCAGCGCTGTGATTTTCTCACTCTGTCTCTTATCACACTGTTGTCAGCAACAGGTGCATCTCTACTGCCACTGTAGCTCAAATCCACCTCGCATTAGGTATTTGTTTAATTTGTATTTTTCCCTTTATGATGATGATGATGATCGTGCCTGTTAGTGGTAGTTTTGTGTTAATTAGATCATTTTTTGTAAAATGTGATGTAAAAAAAAAATTCTAATTTAGGTTAGGGATTTTTTTCTAAACGTTAACGATCCCGATGTTGTTTAAACTTTCACACCCCTATTGTGAGTTGGAATGGTGCATGGGTGTAATACCAGTTTTATTTTGGGTTTTTAACACGTCAAAATTTGATGTTTGGAGAACGTGGATGAATTTCTAATTCTACAATGAGACTGGGAGCTTGTTGCATACACACAGTGATCTTCAACGATCCTGGAGAGCTACTGAATTGGAGTCCGCTGGCATAAAAACAGTCCATAAACACACAGACGCAGACACAAAAAGCTGATTGTGGACTATAGGAAAAGGCGGGCCGAACAGGCCCCCATTAACATCGACGGGGCTGTAGTGGAGCGGGTCGAGAGTTTCAAGTTCCTTGGTGTCCACATCACCAACAAACTATCATGGTCCAAACATACCAAGACAGTCATGAAGAGGGCACGACAAAACCTTTTGCCCCTCAGGAGACTGAAAAGATTTGGCATGCGTCCCTAGATCCTCAAAATGTTCTACAGCTGCACCATTGAGGGCATCCTGACCGGTTGCATCACCACCTGGTATGGCAACTGCTCGGCATCTGACCGTAAGGCGCTACAGAGGGTAGTGCCCCAGTACATCAGTACATCACTGGGGCCAAGCTTCCTGACATCCAGGACCTATATAATAGGCGGTGTCAGAGGAAAGCCCATAAAATTGTCAGAGACTCCAGTCACCCAAGTTATAGACCGTTTTCTCTGCTACCGCACGGCAAGCGGTACCGGAGCACCAAGTCTAGGACCAAAAGGCTCCTCAACAGCTTCTACCCCCAAGCCATTAGACTGCTGAACAATTCATAAAAATCGCCACCGGACAATTTACATTGACACCTCCCCCCCTCCATACACTGCTGCTACTCGCTGTTTGTTTGTTACCTATGCATAGTCACTTCGCCCCCACCTACATGTACAGATTACCTCAACTAGCCTGTACCCCTGCACACTGACTCGGTACCGGTGCCCCCTGTATATAGCCTCATTATTCTTATTGTGTTACTTTTTATTTAAGCCTACTTGGTAAATATTTTCTTCTTCTTGAACTTTTAATTAAGCATTTGACGATAAAGTCTAAACTTGTTGTATTCGGCACATGTGGCAAATAAAGTTTGATTTTACACACAAAAAGACTTGCACACAATTACAACGCGGATATACACTCGCACACTGAACACAAACGCGTGTTTGAAAACGCTCTTGTGCTAAAGGTCATGTCTAGACTAACAGAAAAACCTGTCTCAGCTGTGATAATCTGAGAAAGTGTTGTATTGTAATTCACTGTGTTTCTGAGGGCCTTTGACCTGATCTCAACAAGACATGTCATAAAGCATGTACAAATTCTCTTGGTCCATAAATCCTGGAAATGTGTGGGATTTGACATATATAACCCTGCAATATCTCCTATACAACTTTGATTACCAGCCTGTATAAAGATATGGTTTAGGGATTATGTTATTTTCTTCACAGTTTATGGAGACATAATAACTTTATTGCACCTTCTTATGAGGGAGCTGGGTCTGAGCCAATGTCACCTCTAAAATCTCTGCTTTTCGTGTGCGTGTGAGATTGTGTGTGTATGAAGACTGGCTATTGATCTCGGTGGCATCCACAGACTCATGGCCAGCTCTATAAAGGTGTCACCCAAAGGTCGCTGTGTTAGCTAACTGAGACTAACTTGTTCTGATTGTCATTGCACTTTAAATGCTCCATTATGGCCTTGGTAAAGTAATTAGAGTTTAACGAATGACAGGGGATAGCAGACACTGCAAGGCCCTTTGAACCCCACAGACTTTGGTACACACACACGCATGCAGCTTAACTGCACCGGCATCTTCTATAGACCTGAGCAGACCACCAACTGCAGAGTTCAGAAGTGCATCCCACAACTACAAGAGACAAACAACAGAACCGTTAGTTAACCTTAACTCTTGCTCAGTTAGCAGAACAGTTAACCAACACTGCTGAGCCGAAAGGCTCTAGTCCTCTGTGACGATGTGGATTTATGCACACTGTCTAATCTGCCATTAGGCCCTATATTGAAATAGCGTGCTATTTCTCTTATGCATTTTGCCATTTCTTTCTAGAAGATTTATACTGCACATTACTATATTATTCTTCAGCTCCTTTGTAAGCAGTAAGTTACTGTTTATAGTTCATGCCCAGTTCGGTAGGGACATTTTTGTATGGAAAGTTATTTTCATGTAATCGGTTTGACACAAATTGCGGTTATTTTCCTGTCTCTAACCTTCTAGAGTGAAACGATGTTTCTGTGCACAGATTCATCGTAACACTCACGAGTTAGAGACTCTGTTTGTTTCATTCTGTTAATGCTTTCCTTTGTTCATACTTCCCACGTTGTGTCGGTGCTCCTTGTGTCCTGTCTGGGGCAGGAGCGTGCGCTCCTTTGTGCACCGCTATATGTTACTGGGTTGCCGTCATTCGCCGGTTCCATTCATGTAAGAATTACTGTTTAACAGGGTGTACATGAAAGTGGTCACGTCTGTTTTAGACAGGATGTATGTAATGGGGTCATTATGAGTAAGCCGGTTACATTTGTATACCAGTTATGTGGTTACTTGTCATTGGACATGGATATGTCGCAGGGAGGGGCTTAGAGGATAGAAGTGCATGTTTTGGTGTTTCTGGGTAGATTGGGTTTGGTGACTGCTTGAGCCTGGTTACCCCCAACCTGTAATAGCTATGGAAGCGACAGCGTAAGCCTGTTTTAGGCTTAGTGTAGTTTATTTTGTTTGACAAGTAAGTCTATTGTCTATCTGTTAATCTTGTAAATATTCATCGCCGGCTATCAGTGTTGAACACTTTTAAATAAATATGGACACCTTTGCAACACCGCATCTCTACGTTACCTATTTCACATCCTGTTAGAGAGAAACATAGACCATTACGTACTGTGTGTTGCAGTCCAACCAAGGTGTAATATTGTAGATTGAAGGATAAGCTTATTGTGGTCAATGAAAGTTCAATAAAAAGTTAATGATAAGTGTATAGTACAAGTCATCATATTAACACTTTATTTGGATAGTCCATCTGAAGATGCACTACAGATTATCTACTAACCTTATTCTAACCCTGAACTTAACCCTTACCCTAACCCTTCTTCTTAACCTAACCTTAGCAAGTAGTTGCTTATCAACAGATAGTTTGTTGATAGTATGACCATCTGAAGAGCATCTACAAATGGAAAGTCGGGACTATCCAAAGGAAGTGTGACCGTCGTCATAATTCATTTTAACCAAAGATTATGGATATACTGACAAGATAGAGGGCTCTCCGCCCTAAACAATGGGAGTTGTGGTCCACAAAGTGGCACGGGGGGCTGTCTAGCTTCCTCCTATCCTTTCTTTGGGTTGGTGGACACGTCTCATTATTGTAATCCTTTTTTGAATATTCAATGAGGGTTGTTGACGGCAACTTTGAGAAAAAACACTTCATATTGGCGTTGTCTGGAGATGGAGGTTGCCTGTATTCAATGGAGAGAGATGCTATGCTACTAGCCTTATGCCATGAATATGCATAGCCATCTCCAGACAACTCCGATATTACGGTTTTTTTCTCAAAGTTGCCGGAATGACACGTCCAACTTGTATCAGTACGCTCGTAACAACTTAAGCATTACGAAACTTCTATTAGATAAAAATGTCTGAATGAACCTCATGTAGCAAATAAGCTATTCATTTCTTTGTTGACCAAATTCGACATTCTCTCATTGACCTCCATACAAAAAGTCCTTGCATGGTGGGCGAAACAACGAAAAACGCCACCTGCTGGACGGAATCAGATTTTCAGCCGAGTTGATCCTCTCACTTCCTGTCTGTTCTAACACATTTTTCAGAGAGCTGTTTCACACTTCAGTGTTAATGCATTCCATATTATATAGGAAACTCACTTTATCCACCAATGTATAGCACCTACAGTATCTGCAAGAAACACATCTTATGTGATAATAAAGTTGATCGTCTCTCTATGCACAACATGGCTGCCTTAGTCTGTCTGAATATATTGTCTGGTATCACTGATCTAAATGTATATTAATGTAGATGTATATTAACAATTTTTCCCTCGTTGTTGGCACAGATGGATGAGGTCATCGATGACATCATCAGCATGCAGTCGAGCTATGATGACATCCAGCAGTATATTGACCCTCTTCAGATGTCCAACACTGTAAGTATTAAACCATACAGTCACTACTTACCTATAGAACAGCATTTTCACCTGGGTGGGATTGTCAAAGGTTGAACACTTGAACTGGGTTGAAATGCTTACGTAAAGGAATAGGTGGGTTACGTGAATGGGTGTTGAGATAAGACTTATATTTTAGGGCAATTCCACAGTAACTGAGTGACACTGACACTCAGATCTTTAACTTTAAAATGTATGTCAAACCAAAACCAGTGATTGCAAAGTCAAGCAAACCATACAACTCTATGCACAATGACTACATTTAACAATTTCCACTGAAGATTTTACAAAAATACATCAACATGAACAGTGCCTATGCAAAGTTTGGTAACAGAATGACGGCACAAACAGAACAAACCGTCATTCTGTTACCCAACTTTGCATTTGCACTGTTCTTCATGTGAGTGTTTTTGTAAAATGAAGTGAATATTGTTAAAAGTACTCCTTGTGTGTTTCTTCAACAGAGGAGTTGTCTGGTTTGTATAACGTTGCAGTCGTTGATTTTCGTTTGACAGACATTTTAATGTGAAATATCTGAGTGTGTCCCCCTGTTACCCTTCTCATCCCTCTATCCTTATCTACCTCTAACCCCTGTCTTACCCCCTCTTGTCTTTTTTGGTCCACGTCCGCCCCTCCCTGTGTGAGTCAATGGGGTGATTATGCCGACTCATCAGGACTGAGGCTGTGACTGGGCTCAGAGGAGAAAGAGACTCCTTGTTCCGTTTATCAGAATCCCTCCTTCTTAGCTACAGGCTCCTCCGTGTGTTTGTGTCCCATCTTAAAACTACTGTTGCTGTTTTGCTACTGTTATTGTTGTTGCTGCTGTTGCATGAAACTTCCCAAACTTCCAAATGGCTGATATTTGATGTTGACTGGGGGGCATTTGGCCTGTGGCTGTTTGTTCCTCAGTGTTTAATGAATAACTGCTGATCTATAGTGGCTTCAATCAGCTGTCTGCTGCTGCTGCCGCCTTCCCACCCCAGGGGAAACCTTCAGTTGGCTTAAAGGAATCTAAGTATTTAATTGATTTAAATTATTGACGTGAAGTGCTGTGGTTTCAGAGACCAAGATAGGCATTCGTAGTCCTAAAAAAATGCAGTGGTCCAAGAGTGTCCATCTTAGAGCAGAAGCACAGAGCTCTGTGTTTAAAGGAATGGCTCCGAATTAACAATTAAACCACCACCAGTTAGAGTTCAACTTGTTTACAAGGCATTCAGAAAGGGAGGAGGAGGAGAAGGAGGGGAACAGGGGATGAGGGTCATTTGTGAGAGGGAAAAACAGGCTGAAAGTCCAGTTAGGGGAAAGTTCACTTAAGCGGTGTGGAGAGGTAGAAGAGAGAGGGATTTGGTGAGACGGAGGTTAGTCTCTGAGGGCTGGAGTGAGTGCGCAAGTAAGTGTTAGAGAGAGAGAGTGTTAGAGAGAGAGAGTGTGTGAGAGACAGAGTGTGTGAGAGACAGAGTAAGAGAGTGAGAGCGCACAGGCCCACAGAAGGAAGGATGAAGGAGATGAATAAGACGTATGCCATCGTGGAGATGATAGACGGGGAACAGATCCAACTGGTAAGAAGTTTGCGTTTTACTGTGTGTGTGCATTTGTGTGATCTATGTGTGGCTGGGGAATATAAGGTTTGTGTGTTTGTTCGCCCATCTTGGTCAGTATTGAGGCAGGCTAGTTAGGAGAGTTATGCCCCCCTGCACCCCCCTCTGGGGTTGGTGAGGGCTGGAGCCGGGGCAGGGGGTCAGCTCTAACTCCCAGCATCAGGTCTCTGATTAGGAGATGAGCCTAGCCCTCGGGCGCCTGGGGCTGGAGGCTGAGAGGGAGCAGCTCTTTGATATGGTAGCGGTTGAACTGAGCCCTACCACTGTGGGCAAACTTCCAGTGGGGGACACGCTCGGCCATAAGAGATAAGACACACAATAGGATGTTAATTGTCCAGCATGAAGGTCGCTGCTGGCCTCTCTTTGGCCCAGCTCCCTCAGCCCCTCTCTGTGTGTGTTTATGCACAATGCATCTGAGTGGAATAGAATGGCATTCTCTGGGTTTATCTCTTGGTGCTCATGCTTCAGTTGATTGGCTCTTGATTACTCAGTGTGTGATTATACTCAATCTCATAGTCATTGATTAGATTATTTTACTATTGATTGGCTCTCAGGGAGCTAAGTTGAGCCATATGGAACTTTGATTTGCACACAGGGACAGTGGTATAGTGTGTGTGTGTGATAGTGGCTCCGTGCATGAATGCAGCTCTCTGGATGGACTATTGATGGTGGTTGCTACAATGTTGCCCCAGATGTGCTAGTATTTTTTGTTTGGTGTAGTCTGATTTAATATACAGGCCTCTAAATAGTTCTGCTGTTCTTTCTCTTGGTCTCTCTCTGTCTGTCAGGCCAAGGTCCCTGTGCTCTGCTGAGATGTGTATAATGAGATCCCTCAGGTCTTATGTTAGTTACCTTACACATCTCCTCTCTGTTTTTGGAGGTTCTCGCCTCGTTAGCTTTTCTTAAACACAGAGTTTTCCCCCTGATGAATGAAACTCATCTGCTAATCTGTGACCAGGATTATCGTGGTAAACTCTGTGAAATCTGGGAGTTTAAGGAAATCTTGGGAATGCCGCAGAGAGAATACTAAGCATGACTGACCTGGGTCTGAATGTGTGTGAGAGAAAGTTTGTTATAAAATGGATCGTTTCTCTCTCTCTCTCTGTGTGTGTGTGTGTGTGTGTGTGTGTGTGTGTGTGTGTGTGTGTGTGTGTGTGGTGTGTGTGTGGGCGATGTGAGACAGCAAGAGTGAGTGGTTTGAGACTAAAGCATTTTGGTTGAGAGGGGGCGAGGAAAGGTGAGGAAGGGACAAGGTGAGGAGAGGGTTTCACCTAACTTAACTGCATGTCCCTGGTTTGATAAAGGAGAGGAAGACCCTACTGATGATGGGATTTCCTTTTGATCAGTGTAGATCTGAGGTCTCGATCCACATAGCCTGTAGTTTTACTATGTGTGTGAGAGACCTGGCTGCACTTCAGTTGTCTCAATGATAAGGTATCTGGCTCTCTTATCTGTCAAGCCTCATTAGTATTGTAGAATAGACATTCATCCACATCCTCAAGTTTTTCTATTATTGTAAACCAGCACGTTTCATCACCAATCCCTCATGAGGGACGTTGACTAGTAGTAGCCATAGGGACTGCTTCAGAAGTTAAACAACGTCTATACAACTTATACAGAGGACACCGCTAGTCTTCCACACAGATGCTGGGTTACAGATGGGGTCAGAGAATCCACAAAAAGACTTTGACCTGCCACCAGACAGTGGGTGAATGCAAGCATTTTGCCAGACTGTGCCTCAACCTAACTTATCCCTGCCACACCACTCCACCCTGGACTTGAACAGCCTTTACGACCAGGTCCCCCACTACAAGGCAGCAATCCCAACTTTTGCCAGGACCCTGAAGGACGTCACCCTCAACCGTAGCCCCAGCACCTCACACAGGAGCCACAGAGCAACGGACACCCAGACCTGCAAGACCCCCCACCCGAAGGACCTACACCCAGACCACAGCATCACCAGCCACACCCCAACCAGCTAAGACCAAGCAAACCCTGGACACACCCTGTATAGGCTCCCCCATATCAGACCTATGCCCCTTCTGCCCACCCCATGCCCCCCGCACACTGCGGCAATGACCTCAACATGACAACAGGACATACTGTATGCCCAGGCCGTGAGCAGAGAAACAGGCCCAAGCCCCACTATTACACCTGCCCAAGCCCCACCCTGCAACCCAAGAGGTATGTGTCAGATGCTCAACATGCTCTACTCACACCTACTGTGATGGTCCAGACCTAAACCACACAAAACCAACACTAGACACTATGGAACACAAAGCTTTTACGATCTCATCATGGAATGTACAAGGTCATCTGCCTTTGGCCTAAAGAGCAGGAATCCAGACTTCATCAAAGCAATTGGAAATACAGACATTGTCATCCTACAAGAAACATGGTATAGAGAGGAGACGGACCCACTGGTTGCCCTCTAGGTTACAGAGAGCTGGTAGTCCCAACCATCAAACTACCAGGTGTGAAACAGGGAAGAGACTCAGGGCTTACGCTAATTTGGTATAGAGCAGATCTAACCCACTCTATTAAATTAGTCAAAACAGGACCATTTTACATCTGGCTAGGCATTAATAACGTACGACGGACCACATAATTCACCCTTCACACCCCAATTGACAAGCAAACAAACCAAAACAAAGGCAAAGTCTTCTCATGCTCATGCATGAGGGTCTGCTATACAAATTGGAAAGTGATGTTGGGGGGGAAAATATACGACATTATAAAATCCATGTACACAAACAACAAGTGTGCGTTTTAAAATTTCTTTCCACAGGGCCGGGGGGTGAGACAGGGATACAGCTTAAGCCCCACCCTCTTCACCGTATATATCAACGAGCGAGGGCACCAGAACAGTCTGCAGCACCATCTGGCTAAAAATACTTTAATCAGTTATAGAACCCATTGCCCTTTACGGTTGTGAGGTCTGGGGTCCGCTCACCAACCAACAATTCACTAAATGGGACAAACACCAAATTGAGATTCTGCATGCAGAATTCTGCAAAAATATCCTCCATGTACAACATAAAACACCAAATAAGGCATGCAGAGCAGAATTAGGCCAATACCTGCTTTTCAAAATCAAAAGAGCTATTAAATTCTACAACCACCTAAAAGGAAGCTACTCCCAAACCTTCCATAACAAAGCCATCACCTACAGAGAAATGAACCTGGAGAAGAGCCCCCTAAGCAAGCTGGTCCTGGGGCTCTGTTCACAAACACACCCCACAGAGCCCCAGCACAGCAACACAATTAGACCCAACCAAATCATGAGAATACAAAAATATAATTACTTGACACATTGGAAAGAATTTACCAAAAAACAGAACTCAAATGCTATTTGGCCCTAAACAGAGAGTACACAGTGGCAGAATACCTGACCACTGTGACTGACCCAAACTTAAGGAAAGCTTTGACTATGTACAGACTCAGTGAGCATAGCCTTGCTATTGAGAAAGGCCGCCGAAGGCAGACCTGGCTCTCGAGAAGACAGGCCATGTGCACAATGTCCACAAAATGAGGTGGAAACTGAGCTGCACTTCCTAACCTCCTGCCAAATGTATGACCATATTAGAGACACACATTTCCCTCAGATTACACAGACCCACAAATAATTGGGTGATATACTACAGTGTGCCATCACAGCAACAAGACTTTGGACCTGCTGCCACAAGATTTGGGCAACCATTGAAGAACTAACACCATTGTAAATACAACCCATATGTTTATTTATTTTCCCTTTTGTACTTTAACTATTTGCACATCATTACAACACTGAATATAGACATAATATGACATTTGAAATGTCTTTATTCTTTTGGAACTTTTGTGAGTAATATTTACTGTTCATTATTATTGTTAACTTTTGTTTATCTATTTCACTTGCTTTGGCAATGTAAACATATTTCCCATGCCAATAAAGCCCTTGAATTGAATTGAATCAAGTCATACAGAGATAAGAGAGAAGGGATGATTGTGTGTATGTCAGAGCAGAGGCAGTATTTTCCAGGTGTGATATTGGCCTGAGATCTTCTGCTATCTTCTCTTTATAGCCAGTCACTACACATGTAACATACTGTGTGTTTATAACGTTTGATCTGGCTCAGAGGGCTAACCAGGGTTACCCACAATATGATGCCATAAAACTCATGAGACACTGACTGCTCGTTTGTCTATTCTACTCTCCCTTTCTCTCTCTCTCTCTCTCTCTGTCTACTCTCTCTCTGTACTCTCTCGCTCTGTCTTCTCTCTCTCGCTCTGTCTTCTCTCTCTCGCTCTGTCTACTCTCTCTCTCTCGCTCTGTCTACTCTCTCTCTCGCTCTGTCTACTCTCTCTCTCTCGCTCTGTCTACTCTCCCTCTCTCTCGCTCTGTCTTCTCTCTCGCTCTCTCTCGCTCTCTCTCTCTCTCGCTCTGTCTACTCTCTCTCTCGCTCTGTCTCTCTCTCTCGCTCTGTCTTCTCTCTCTCTCGCTCTGTCTTCTCTCTCTCTCGCTCTGTCTTCTCTCTCTCTCTCGCTCTGTCTTCTCTCTCTCGCTCTGTCTTCTCTCTCTCTCGCTCTGTCTACTCTATCTCTCGCTCTGTCTACTCTCTCTCTCTCGCTCTGTCTACTCTCTCTCTCGCTCTGTCTTCTCTCTCGCTCTGTCTTCTCTCGCTCTGTCTACTCTCTCTCTCGCTCTGTCTTCTCTCTCTCTCTCGCTCTGTCTTCTCTCTCTCTCGCTCTGTCTACTCTCTCTCTCTCTCGCTCTGTCTACTCTCTCTCTCGCTCTGTCTACTCTCTCTCTCTCTCGCTCTGTCTACTCTCTCGCTCTGTCTACTCTCTCTCTCTCTCTCTCTCGCTCTGTCTACTCTCCCTCTCTCTCGCTCTGTCTTCTCTCTCTCGCTCTGTCTTCTCTCGCTCTGTCTACTCTCTCTCTCGCTCTGTCTCTCTCTCTCTCTCTCGCTCTGTCTTCTCTCTCTCTCTCGCTCTGTCTACTCTCTCTCTCTCTCGCTCTGTCTACTCTCTCTCTCTCGCTCTGTCTTCTCTCTCTCGCTCTGTCTACTCTCTCTCTCTCGCTCTGTCTTCTCTCTCTCTCTCTCTCTCTCTCTCTCTCTCTCTCTCTCTCGCTCTGTCTTCTCTCTCTCGCTCTGTCTACTCTCTCTCTCTCTCTCGCTCTGTCTACTCTCTCTCTCTCTCTCTCTCTCTCTCTCTCTGTCTACTCTCTCTCTCTCTCTCTCTCTCTCTCGCTCTGTCTACTCTCTCTCTCTCTCTCTCTTCTCTTGTGCTCTACTCTCTCTCTCTCTCTCTCTCTGCTCTCTCTACTCTCTCTCTCTCACTCTCGCTCTCGCGTCTTTACTCTCTCTCTCTCTCGCGTCTGTCTACTCTCTCTCTCTCGCTCTGTCTACTCTCTCTCTCGCTCGCTCTGTCTACTCTCTCTCTCTCTCGCTCTGTCTCTCTCTCTCTCTCTCTCTCTCTCTCTCTCTCTCTCTCGCTCTGTCTACTCTCTCTCTCTCTCTCTCGCTCTGTCTCTCTCTCTCTCTCGCTCTGTCTTCTCTCTCTCGCTCTGTCTACTCTCTCTCGCTCTCTCTCTCTCGCTCTGTCTACTCTCTCTCTCTCTCTCTCGCTCTGTCTACTCTCTCTCTCTCTCGCTCTGTCTACTCTCTCTCTCTCTCTCTCTCTCTCTCACTCTGTCTACTCTCTCTCTCTCTCGCTCTGTCTACTCTCTCTCTCTCTCTCTCTCGCTCTGTCTGCTCTGTCTACTCTCTCTCTCTCTCGCTCTGTCTACTCTCTCTCTCTCGCTCTGTCTACTCTCTCTCTCTCTCTCTCTCTCTCTCTCTCTCTCTCTCTCTCGCTCGTCTACTCTCTCTCTTCTCTCTCTCTCTATCTGTCTACTCTCTCTACTCTCTTCTCTCTCTATCGCTAGGTTACTCTCCTCTCTCGCTCTGTCTACCTCTCTCTCTCTGTCTACTCCTCTCTCTCTCGCTCTGTCCTCTCTCTCTCCGCTCGTCTACTCTCTCTCTCGCTCGCTCTGTCTACTTCTCTCTCGCTCGCTGTCTACTCTCTTCGCTCGCTTGTCTACTCTCTCTCGCTCGCTCTGTCTCTCTCTCGCTCGCTCTGTCTACTCTCTCTCTCGCGCTCTGTCTACTCTCTCTCTCGCTCGCTCTGTCTACTCTCTCGCTCGCTCTGTCTACTCTCTCTCTCGCGCTCTCTCTCTCTTCTCTCGCTCGCTCTGTCTACTCTCTCTCTCTCGCTCGCTCTGTCTACTCTCTCTCTCGCTCGCTCTGTCTACTCTCTCTCTCTCGCTCGCTCTGTCTACTCTCTCTCTCTCGCTCGCTCTGTCTACTCTCTCTCTCTCGCTCGCTCTGTCTACTCTCTCTCTCGCTCTCTGTCTACTCTCCTCTCTCTCGCTCTCTCTTCTCTCTCTCTCTCTTCGTCGCTCTGTTACTCTCTCTCTCTCGCTGTCTGTCTACTCTCTCTCTCTCTCGCTCGCTCTGTCTACTCTCTCTCTCTCGCTCGCTCGGTCTACTCTCTCTCTCTCGCTCGCTCTGTCTACTCTCTCTCTCTCTCGCTCGCTCTGTCTACTCTCTCTCTCTCGCTCGCTCTGTCTACTCTCTCTCTCTCGCTCGCTCTGTCTACTCTCTCTCTCTCGCTCGCTCTGTCTACTCTCTCTCGCTCGCTCTGTCTACTCTCTCTCTCTCTCGCTCGCTCTGTCTACTCTCTCTCTCTCTCGCTCGCTCTGTCTACTCTCTCTCTCTCTCTCTCGCTCGCTCTGTCTACTCTCTCTCTCTCTCTCGCTCGCTCTGTCTACTCTCTCTCTCTCTCTCTCGCTCGCTCTGTCTACTCTCTCTCTCTCTCGCTCGCTCTGTCTACTCTCTCTCTCTCTCTCTCGCTCGCTCTGTCTACTCTCTCTCTCTCTCGCTCGCTCTGTCTACTCTCTTTCTCTCGCTCGCTCTGTCTACTCTCTCTCTCTCTCGCTCGCTCTGTCTACTCTCTCTCTCTCGCTCGCTCTGTTTACTCTCTCTCTCTCGCTCGCTCTGTCTACTCTCTCTCTCTCGCTCGCTCTGTCTACTCTCTCTCTCTCGCTCGCTCTGTCTACTCTCTCTCTCTCGCTCGCTCTGTCTACTCTCTCTCTCTCGCTCGCTCTGTCTACTCTCTCTCTCTCGCTCGCTCTGTCTACTCTCTCTCTCTCTCGCTCTGTCTACTCTCACTCTGTCTCGCTCTCTCTAAGGTAATTGAGGGTGATCTCAGTGAAGTTTATGGAAAAAGGAGTTTGGCCTCGACCCTTGAGGTTTCCAGCCTTGTTTTTAAGATGTTCCTAGGTTTTGTTCATGCATGGTTTTCTGAATGTTGTTGTGTATCGGGCAATCACCCAACCACAAGGGCTTAAAGTGGGGCCCTAACTGCCTTGAAAATAGGGTGTCTGGTAAGGACAGTATACTGTATCTAACTATCGTTTCTCCATCTAAAGGATGTGCTTGGTTCATTGTTTGAACCCATTCTTCATTGAACTTGATGATAGATTAATTGACTAGTAATTCATATAACCCCTGCTTAACCCTACAATATTTTCTAGGACAAATGTATTGATAGTCTTGTTTCTCCTGGATTCCAATCTCACAAAGAGAGTCACCCTAAATACTCTTATTGAGATTATAGAGTGAAATGTAGGTTGTGTTGCTCATTCTGATTTGTGTGTCCTCCCCAGCTGCCTCTGTCCAGCAGTCACCTGGACGTGTACACGGGCCCTGGGATGACCGGTCAATCCATCGCAATGACAAGCAATTCCTGCCCTGCCAACCTGGCCATCAAACGAGAGCTGACGGGTAAGACCAATCACAGCCACGGCAACCAATCAGAGACGAGCTTAGACACAGCAAACAAGCAGACAGCTCTCAGACATTTACAGCTTTCAGAAACATGGTAACCAATCAGAGACAGACCTGCAGGCCAAATGTTTTCCCCACCTGGTTTCCCAGGTCTGAATCAGATGCTAAGGAACGAATGGAAACCAGCAGACTAAAACCAGAAGGATTAGATAGTTCCAAATACATGGCTACCAGGGGTATATTTTTCTCTAGAGTGAGGGGACGATTTAATGTAATTTGTGCTGAGTTTGAATTCAATTCGTAAATTAAGATAATTAACTAACGATTGGGGGAAATACTGTATCCATGTATAAACTAAATCTCAAATGAATTTGGTTAAAGTGAGCCTCTAACATGATTTTCAAACTCTATGACCCCAAACTATATACAGAAATCACACTTACTATACACACTTTGGGGACAGTGTTAGTTCATTGCTTGTTGTTTTTGTCAATGCAGAAACCCGTGCAATGGCCAAAGAGAGACAGAAGAAGGACAACCACAACCTGAGTGAGTTTATCCCCCTCCCCCTCTCTTGCACGCTCTTTCTCTCTCACTTTCACCCTCCCTCGCAAAAACACAATAGGAATGAGTGTGCACTTTTTCAACATCCATCATTTTTACTACCTCGCACTGCTTAAAGTACACCTGCCACTCTCTGCCTGTCTGTCCCTGCCACTCTCTGCCTGTCTGTCCCTGCCACTCTCTGCCTGTCTGTCCCTGCCACTCTCTGCCTGTCTGTCCCTGCCACTCTCTGCCTGTCTGTCCCTGCCACTCTCTGCCTGTCTGTCCCTGCCACTCTCTGCCTGTCTGACCCTGCCACTCTCTGCCTGTCTGTCCCTGCCACTCTCTGCCTGTCTGTCCCTGCCACTCTCTGCCTGTCTGTCCCTGCCACTCTCTGCCTGTCTGTCCCTGCCACTCTCTGCCTGTCTGTCCCTGCCACTCTCTGCCTGTCTGTCCCTGCCACTCTCTGCCTGTCTGTCCCTGCCACTCTCTGTCTGTCTGTCCCTGCCACTCTCTGTCTGTCTGTCCCTGCCACTCTCTGTCTGTCTGAAAAACACACACACAGTGGTTTATTCAGCTGACACAGTCCAACCCACAGGTAGATGGTTAACCCACAGCTGTCTGCTGCTCTGGCACTAAAGTCTAATTGCCTGTGACAGTTTATCGGTCTCTCTCTCTTTCTCGGTCTCTCTCTCTTTCTCGGTCTCTCTCTCTTTCTCGGTCTCTCTCTCTTTCTTGGTCTCTCTCTCTTTCTCGGTCTCTCTCTCTTTCTCGGTCTCTCTCTCTTTCTCGGTCTCTCTCTCTTTCTCGGTCTCTCTCTCTTTCTCGGTCTCTCCCTCTCTTTCGGTCTCTCCCTCTCTTTCGGTCTCTCCCTCTCTTTCGGTCTCTCCCTCTCTTTCGGTGACTCCCTCTCTTTCGGGCTCCCTCTCCTTCTCGGACTCTCCCTCTCTTTCTCGGACTCTCCCTCTCTTTCTCGGACTCTCCCTCTCTTTCTCGGACTCTCTTTCTCGGACTCTCCCTCTCTTTCTCGGACTCTCTTTCTCGGACTCTCGGTGTCTCTCTCACTCTCGCTCACGGTGTCTCTCGCTCTCTCACGGTGTCTCTCTCTTGCTCTCTCTCTCTCTCGCTCACGGTGTCTCTCGCTCTCTCTCGCTCACGGTGTCTCTCGCTCTCTCTCGCTCACGGTGTCTCTCGCTCACGGTGTCTCTCTCTCTCTCGCTCACGGTGTCTCTCTCGCGCTCGCTCACGTTGTCTCTCTCTCTCGCTCACGGTGTCTCTCTCTCTCGCTCACGGTGTCTCTCTCGTGCTCGCTCACTGTCTCTCTTGCTCTCTCTCCCTCATGGTGTTTCTCTCTTGCTCTCTCACTGTGTCTCTCTCTTGCGCTCTCTCTCTCTTGCTCTCTCTCTCACGGTGTCGCTCGCTCTCTCTCACGGTGTCGCTCGCTCTCTCTCACGGTGTCGCTCGCTCTCTCTCACGGTGTCGCTCGCTCTCTCTCTCTCACGGTGTCGCTCGCTCTCTCTCTCACGGTGTCGCTCGCTCTCTCTCTCTCACGGTGTCACTCGCTCTCTTGCTCGCTCTCACGGTCGGTGTCTCTCTCTCTCTCTCTTGCTCGCTCTCACGGTCGGTGTCTCTCTCTCTCTCGCGCTCTCACACGGTCGGTGTCTCTCTCTCTCTCGCGCTCTCACGTTCGGTGTGTCTCTCTCTCGCGCTCTCACGGTGTCTCGCTCACGGTCGGTCTCTCACACGGTCGGTGTCTCTCTCTCTCGCTCTCTCACGGTCGGTGTCTCTCTCTCTCACACTGTCGGTGTCTCTCTCTCTCACACTGTCGGTGTCTCGCTCACGGTCGGTGTCTCTCTCTCTCGCTCTCTCACGGTCGGTGTCTCTCTCTCTCACACTGTCGGTGTCTCTCTCACGGTCGGTGTCTCTCTCTCTCACACTGTCGGTGTCTCGCTCACGGTCGGTGTCTCTCGCACTCTCTCTCATGGTCTCTCTCTCTCACATGGTCGGTCTCTCTCTGTCTCTCTCTCAATAATAATAGAGATAATAGTAATAACAATAATACTAATAATAAGTAAGTTGCTATTTACTATGCAGATGTTATTATTCAGTGTCCCTCAGGCTATGGCAGGCAAATACATATTTGGCTGCAAGAGGAGCCGGTGCTTGATGAGTATTTTTAGTTTTTCCTATGGGTTTAATAAGTTAAAATTTGGAATAAATGTAGTATTATCTGTGAATAATGAATCTCTTGGTGAGGAATATTTCTCACAGTAAAGGAGAAAGTGCTGTGTTGTGATGGGTCTGGTCTAGTAGAGCTGTGTTGTGATGGGCCGGGTCTAGTAGAGCTGTGTTGTGATGGGTCGGGTCTAGTAGAGCTGTGTTGTGATGGGCCTGGTCTAGTAGAGCTGTGTTGTGATGGGTCTGGTCTAATAGAGCTGTGTTGTGATGGGCCTGGTCTAATAGAGCTGTGTTGTGATGGGCCTGGTCTAGTAGAGCTGTGTTGTGATGGGTCTGGTCTAGTAGAGCTGTGTTGTGATGGGTCTGGTCTAGTAGAGCTGTGTTGTGATGGGCCTGGTCTAGTAGAGCTGTGTTGTGATGGGTCTGGTCTAATAGAGCTGTGTTGTGATGGGCCTGGTCTAATAGAGCTGTGTTGTGATGGGCCTGGTCTAGTAGAGCTGTGTTGTGATGGGTCTGGTCTAGTAGAGCTGTGTTGTGATGGGTCTGTCTAGTAGAGCTGTTTGTGTGATGGGTCTGGTCTAGTAGAGCTGTGTTGTGATGGGCCTGGTCTAGTAGAGCTGTGTTGTGATGGGCCTGGTCTAGTAGAGCTGTGTTGTGATGGGCCTGGTATAGTAGAGTTGTGATGGGTCTGGTCTAGTAGAGCTGTGTTGTGATGGGTCTGGTCTAGTAGAGCTGTGTTGTGATGGGTCTGGTCTAGTAGAGCTGTGTTGTGATGGGTCTGGTCTAGTAGAGCTGTGTTGTGATGGGTCTGGTCTAGTAGAGCTGTGTTGTGATGGGTCTGGTCTAGTAGAGCTGTGTTGTGATGGGTCAGGTCTAGTAGAGCTGTGTTGTAATGGGTCAGGTCTAGTAGAGCTGTGTTGTGATGGGTCTGGTCTAGTAGAGCTGTGTTGTGATGGGTCTGGTCTAGTAGAGCTGTGTTGTGTTTGTGATGGGCCAGGTCTAGTAGAGCTGTGTTGTGTTGTGATGGGTCTGGTCTAGTAGAGCTGTGTTGTGTTGTGATGGGTCTGGTCTAGTAGAGCTGTGTTGTGTTGTGATGGGTCTGGTCTAGTAGAGCTGTGTTGTGTTGTGATGGGCCAGGTCTAGTAGAGCTGTGTTGTGATGGGTCAGGTCTAGTAGAGATGTGTTGTGATGGGTCTGGTCTAGTTGAGCTGTGTTGTGATGGGTCTGGTCTAGTAGAGCTGTGTTGTGTTGTGATGGGTCAGGTCTAGTAGAGCTGTGTTGTGATGGGTCAGGTCTAGTAGAGCTGTGTTGTGATGGGTCTGGTCTAGTAGAGCTGTGTTGTGTTGTGATGGGCCAGGTCTAGTAGAGCTGTGTTGTGTTGTGATGGGTCTGGTCTAGTAGAGCTGTGTTGTGTTGTGATGGGTCTGGTCTAGTAGAGCTGTGTTGTGTTGTGATGGGTCTGGTCTAGTAGAGCTGTGTTGTGTTGTGATGGGTCTGGTCTAGTAGAGCTGTGTTGTGTTGTGATGGGTCTGGTCTAGTAGAGCTGTGTTGTGATGGGTCTGGTCTAGTAGAGCTGTGTTGTGTTGTGATGGGCCAGGTCTAGTAGAGCTGTGTTGTGATGGGTCAGGTCTAATAGAGCTGTGTTGTGATGGGTCTGGTCTAGTAGAGCTGTGTTGTGATGGGTCTGGTCTAGTAGAGCTGTGTTGTGATGGGTCTGGTCTAGTAGAGCTGTGTTGTGTTGTGATGGGCCAGGTCTAGTAGAGCTGTGTTGTGTTGTGATGGGCCAGGTCTAGTAGAGCTGTGTTGTGATGGGTCAGGTCTAGTAGAGCTGTGTTGTGATGGGTCTGGTCTAGTAGAGCTGTGATGGGTCTGGTCTAGTAGAGCTGTGTTGTGTTGTGATGGGTCTGGTCTAGTAGAGCTGTGTTGTGTTGTGATGGGTCTGGTCTAGTAGAGCTGTGTTGTGTTGTGATGGGTCTGGTCTAGTAGAGCTGTGTTGTGTTGTGATGGGTCTGGTCTAGTAGAGCTGTGTTGTGATGGGTCTGGTCTAGTAGAGCTGTGTTGTGATGGGCCTGGTCTAGTAGAGCTGTGTTGTGATGGGTCTGGTCTAGTAGAGCTGTGTTGTGATGGGTCTGGTCTAGTAGAGCTGTGTTGTGTTGTGATGGGCCAGGTCTAGTAGAGCTGTGTTGTGTTGTGATGGGTCTGGTCTAGTAGAGCTGTGTTGTGTTGTGATGGGCCAGGTCTAGTAGAGCTGTGTTGTGATGGGCCAGGTCTAGTAGAGCTGTGTTGTGATGGGCCAGGTCTAGTTGAGTTGTGTTGTGATGGGTCTGGTCTAGTAGAGCTGTGTTGTGTTGTGATGGGTCTGGTCTAGTAGAGCTGTGTTGTGATGGGCCTGTTCTAGTAGAGCTGTGTTGTGATGGGCCTGGTCTAGTAGAGCTGTGTTGTGATGGGTCTGGTCTAGTAGAGCTGTGTTATGATGGGTCTGGTCTAATAGAGCTGTGTTGTGATGGGTCTGGTCTAGTAGAGTTGTGCTGTAATAAGCCGTGTCTGGCTCTGGTGGAGGAACTGTTGTTTCAGAAAGTGGAGCGGGGGGCCTCTGCTGCTGTGGTGATGGGTGTGTGGGTTGTGGGTCCCTGCCAAGTGTTACATCCTTTAGGTCCTTGGCAAAGGTTCTGATACTGTCCTGATCAAGATATACATTATGGTATAAGTGTTGACATGTCAGAGTGGGGTGGTGAGCCGTTCTGACGTTGAGCAGTGAGGCACAGTCCACAGTGATCTGTTCATTTATTTTGTTGATCAACTGTTCTGGGAAGTCTTTTCTTGGTAGGAGGGTGGACACAACTATATTGGTTGTTGGGAACCGAGCCTGTGCCCGTTCTGCCACTCTTCTCACTGCCCCAGATACATTTTCACCTTTGGCATGAAGGTTGTTTGTGCCAGTGTGGATGATGATGTTGTCAGGGGTGTCAATCCTGGTCTGACTGAGTAGCTGCATTGCACTGTCAGTTGTAGGACACCAGAACTTATACACCTGGTGTCTAGGGAATAATCTTTCCTGGACTAAGAACTTCCCATTTGAATCAATAAGGATTGCAATTGTGGGTGACTGTCTGGGTGGAGCAGACTGGGAGGCTGGTATTCTGACCTGGGCTGGAGCAGACTGAGAGGCTGGTAGGTTGACCTGGGCTGGAGCAGACTGGGAGGCTGGTTGGCTGACCTGGGCTGGAGCACATTGTGCTGGAGCAGACTGGGAAGCAGGGAGGCTGACATGGGCTAGAGCAGACTGGGAGGCTGGTTGGCTGATCTGGGCTGGAGCAGACTGGTAGGCTGGTGCAGTGTCATCAGGCTGTGTGGTGGAGGCCATGCTGGTCTCAGGTTCTGCTTGTGTTGAACCAAGCTGGTGGTCATG
>NW_021823061.1:0-59897 GCF_901001165.1 Salmo trutta
GCTTTAAGTCGTTTGCTAACACAGAGTGGAAGAGAAAAGACGACGCCTGAAGAAGAGAGAAGAAGCTAGTGTCGTCATGGCGCTGTGCTGCCAAGAAGGCTGGAGAAGTCCTCAGCAGACACCGGCCTCCACCATAGAGATAGATAGAGGACTCATCTATTTATCTGTGCAATTATAGCATCTGTGACAGCTTCAATGGCGCTGCCCATGCTATCTCCATTCTAAAGTAATCCATTTTCATCTTCACAATTGGCTGATCCCTCCTGATGACCCGGTTGGACATGACTCCGACAGGGTCACCAGGAGGGATCCAGCCAATGAAGTTGGAAGTCACACCCAGTTGACGACATTAAAATGGTGGAAGCCCTCAAGGGCGCTGCCCATACTAATATGGCCTTTTGGCCACAAGAGGCCTCTATCATTCTCTATAGCCTCCACTCAGACCTCAGCTAGTGGCATCAAGGACAGCAGCAGTGGAGCCGCAACAATGACACTTGTTTTCCAGACACTTCGGATGATTTGGCCCATTCTGCTGATTTCAGACATGAACCTATGTGATAAGGGAGCGTCAGATTTTGATACGAGACTGCATTGTTGGTGAGGCTCAGGCTGAGAGGAGAGGACCCTGTGGGCCCTACATTACAGTACGTTGGTGGCTGGTGGGGTTGTGGGGCTGTGTGTCCTCAGGTCTGGTAATGCACACGGTCCCAGGTGGCTGTGAATCCAGAACCCCACACCCCACCCTAACATCACATAATTAATCACACCATAGATATAGAACACTTGATATATTGTCTATGGGAGACATTGTCCCGCATCACCCATTAACTCACTGTTACAGGCCCTGGCGCACACAGGCTAGGCCTAACATGAGCTCTGTAACTCCACACAGGCTAGGCCTAACATGAGCTCTGTAACTCCACACAGGCTAGGCCTAACATGAGCTCTGTAACTCCACACAGGCCTAACATGAGCTTTAAAACTACACAGGCTAGGCCTAACATGAGCTCTGTAACTCCACACAGGCCTAACATGAGCTCTGTAACTCCACACAGGCTAGGCCTAACATGAGCTCTGTAACTCCACACAGGCCTAACATGAGCTTTAAAACTACACAGGCTAGGCCTAACATGAGCTCTGTAACTCCACACAGGCCTAACATGAGCTTTAAAAGTACACAGGCTAGGCCTAACATGAGCTTTAAAAGTACACAGGCTAGGCCTAACATGAGCTTTAAAACTACACAGGCTAGGCCTAACATGAGCTTTAAAACTACACAGGCTAGGCCTAACATGAGCTCTGTAACTCCACACAGGCCTAACATGAGCTTTAAAAGTACACAGGCTAGGCCTAACATGAGCTTTAAAACTACACAGGCTAGGCCTAACATGAGCTTTAAAACTACACAGGCTAGGCCTAACATGAGCTCTGTAACTCCACACAGGCCTAACATGAGCTTTAAAACTACACAGGCTAGGCCTAACATGAGCAGAGTAACTCCACACAGGCTAGGCCTAACATGAGCTTTAAAACTACACAGGCTAGGCCTAACATGAGCTTTAAAACTACACAGGCTAGGCCTAACAGGAGCTTTAAAACTACACAGGCTAGGCCTAACATGAGCTGTAAAACTACACAGGCTAGGCCTAACATGAGCTTTAAAACTACACAGGCTAGGCCTAACATGAGCTTTAAAACTACACTGGCTAGGCCTAACATGAGCTTTAAAACTACACAGGCTAGGCCTAACATGAGCTTTAAAACTACACAGGCTAGGCCTAACAGGAGCTTTAAAACTACACAGGCTAGGCCTAACATGAGCTTTAAAACTACACTGGCTAGGCCTAACATGAGCTTTAAAACTACACAGGCTAGGCCTAACAGGAGCTTTAAAACTACACAGGCTAGGCCTAACATGAGCTGTAAAACTACACAGGCTAGGCCTAACATGAGCTTTAAAACTACACAGGCTAGGCCTAACATGAGCTTTAAAACTACACTGGCTAGGCCTAACATGAGCTTTAAAACTACACAGGCTAGGCCTAACATGAGCTGCGTAACTCCATACGGAGATCCATGTTAGAAGTGGACAAAACGGTTGCCTATTATCTGCCACTAAAAGCAAGATGAGACTTTAATTTAGTTGTGTTGATGTGCGGAAGTGCTGGTTCTTCTCTGTTAAGTTTTAGCCTGGAGAGCAAAGACTTCTGGAGTTCCTTAGATGGCCTTGCACACTACGGAGTATCCCCTGTTTTCAATGTTATTGTCCATCTTTATGGTTAACACGCAAGTCTCTCAACTAAATACTGTGTGCATACCGTTTATTTTTTGTTGTTGTCAGTTTGTGACCGGGTTAAATTGTCTGTCTGCTTTTTGGCACATTTGTACCAGAGCTGCCATCATCTCAGCCCATTATTTGAGGGCCAGCGCTCTTTGCGCAGTGGTCGACCAGTCTTATCCAGGATTAGTGCATTATCCACTTATTTGAGCTGGCTGGTTCAGGCCACCCCTGATAATTGTCCATAAAAACCTGAATGCTTCGTGTTTACTGTCCAGCAGACCTCGACACACACCACACGCACAAGTAGGACTCGGTTCTGTTCTCTCAGTTGGAGACTCAGAACGGATCCTTTTTCTCCACGGCAGGCTGCGAGCAGCCATCTGTTCCCCATGCTGTAGGACACACAGCTCCCTCAGGCAGTGACTTTGGTGATTTTTTCACATGGTGGCAAAACTGTAAATTGGGTAAAATAGCAGTCGTTACAGAGGTCTTGAGAGGTTTTATAGAGAGGGGTGACTTTGGAATTTTTTTGCATTTCAACATCAGGTTCAGAGTGCTCACTGCCTGGTAGCTTCACTCCAAAGAGGACGAAAGTAGAGCAAAGGTTTCATTTTTTTCCCCAGCTATTCTCCAAATTGTCCTGCCTGCGGCAGAGGAGCATGGAGCGGCTGCCAGAACCTATTCTTAAGCGAGTGACTAACTCATCCGCTTTACAACGGCTTTAGAGCCCATTCTACATGCTTATTATCCCATTAACACAGACGCTGCCTGCTAAGTTTGATACAAAAACAACCAAAGGCTACATAATTGTTAAGTAGGAAACAGCAAATTGAAATGAAAACTTCGCTCAATAAATCTTCATAAATTGATACAAGGCCGTAAAGTGTTTTACTGTCTTTCTCTAGAGGAGGAGAGGCGGGGAAACGGTTTCTTCTTTTTGTTCAGAGCGATGTGAACTTGACAGGTATTATGTGAGGAGGAAGGGAAAACGTGAGACCCTGGGAGAGAAAAACCTGTAGCTGTCTGTTTTGGTGAAACCTTGACTGTTGGACAATACGCTTCATTTAATATGGCTTCCATTTTGTAAAACTATTGAAAATAATGTGCTTCATTTCGGGAATGTCTGTCCTGCTAAGTGTGGAGATGAGGATTTGAACTGTGCCTCTGCACCTCTATCTGATGAAAACTACAGGTGGGGTAAGAGAAGAAATAACATGCCACTTTTCAGAATTACAACATTTTTATATTCCTCTAGTGCTTTAGATTACATATACATGATATCATGTTTTGTGTTTGTACATTAGTAACATTTCATCAACATTCCTAAAAATAACATTGCCTGAATTTCAACAACAACATTCATGTTGCACATCGGAAAAACACAGGTAGAAAAATAGTTTAATTGAAGGATGAAATGTAGTTGGATTACAGTTATATACACACACACACACACACACATTCTTGCACTCAACAAACAGGGAATGTGCGATCTCCCTCATTATACCATCACATTGTTATGATAGGTGTCCTGTCAGTGTGCATGGGGAATTTTAATGACAACACTGCTTCTTCCATAGCTGTCATCAAATAAAAATAGAATGTCACCCGCATCAGGTGAGGGAGTCCAACTGGGCTTGAACCGTCTCTAGCTGCAAGGAGACAGAGAATGCCTTGACAATTAGGAGAAAGGCAACATGCCTGCGGGTGTTAAGGAGTCAGTCAGAAAGCAGAACCAACGTGCAGCACTGACCTGGTTGTAGAACTGAAGTAACTCCTGGTGGCTGAACTCCACAACACTTTCTCCACCACACTCTGGAAGACAAGGAAGATTCACCATGAGTCAACCAACATCACGGCCAACAAACACTCCCTCCGCTCTCTATAAAAAAATCAACACTCTCGTTCAATTATTTGTGCACTTCTGTTGAAAGTAAGTACACATACCGTCCAGTAAGTAATTTCCATCACTGCATGTACACTGAACAAAAATATAAAACGCACACATGCAACAATGAAACATTTTACTGAGTTGAAGTTCATATCAGTCAATTTGCTATCATACACGTCAATCCAGAGCATCCTAAACATGCTCTATTGGTGACAAATCTGGTGAGTATGCAGGCCATAGAAGAACTGGGACATTTTAATCTTCCAGGAATTGTGTACAGATCCTTGCGACATGGGGCCGTGCATTATCATCTGAAACATGGGGTGAGGCTGGCGGATGAATGCACGACAATGGGCCTCAGGATCTCGTCACGGTATCTGAACATTCAAATTGCCATCAATAAAATGCAATGTGTTTGTTTTCCGTAGCTTATGCCTGCCCCATACTATAACCCTACCGCCACCATGGGGCACTCTGTTCACAACAACAAACCGCCGCCATACACGTGATCTGCGGTGGTGAGGCTGGTTGGAAGTACTAGCCAAATTCTCTAAAACAATATTGTCCCCAGCACAAGGTGCATCTGCGTAATGATCATGCTGTTTAATTCAGCTTCTTGATATGCCACACATGTCAAGTGGATGGATTGTCTTAGCAAAGGAGAAATGCTCACTAACAGGAATGTAACTTTGCGCACAAATTTGAGAGAAATACGCCTTTGTGCGCATGGATCATTTCTGGATCTTTATTTCAGCTCATGAAACATGGAACCAACACTGTATATGTTGCAACTATAAAAGATAGGAAATATATTGTGAAAAAAATAACAAATAATAAGATACCAAGGAAGTTAATCAAACCAAGACTTTGCTGTGGAGATTATCCCAGTGTTGGGTTGTACACACACACACACACACACACACACACACACACAACATGTATACACACACACACACACAAAGTAGCCGGAGCTGTGGGGCTGAAGACACAATGGGGGATGGAATGTGTCAGAAGCACATTAATGAAAACAGATATTAATTAGACCCAACATTATCATCCATAATTAAGAGAAGGGGAAATGTTGTCTCTCGCCAAAGCCCACTTGGTATGTAGCGAACATGAAAATGTAGGGCACACACACAGACCCCCACCCATCCACCCACACTTGAATTGAGGTTTGACAAGGTAACAGATTTTTGTGCAACCATATTTGCACATTATAAATAGTGACACAAGTCAAATATTATATTGTGGCAAATGAATTGTGGGAATGAACCGGAAAGCAACATCCACAAAAATCCCAAAAGATGACAATGCCAAAGCATATTGGCTTTAGAATTGCCCATTCAATCTTCACCCCTTAATACTTAGATTTGTTGGTTTCCAGAGACCTCAGGATGATGCATAGAGCTGGTTGAACTCTAAAATAGCCAACAAACCTCCTGTGATGGGGAGGTGAACCAGAGGACAGTCCTAAAGGGTGAGGACGTGATCTTCTCCACTGACATGTATCAAGGGGGATCCTAAACATCAATGTGGTCTGTCTGTCTGCCTGCCTGCCTGTCTGTCTGCCTGTCTGAGTCACAGAGGGGTTGGCTGTGTTTGGAGGTGTCAGTGTACATGTCATTGGTGGTGATGGAGAGGGAGGCACGGTTTAAAACCCAGCCCAGTGTTTCAGCACCAAGGCCTGAGTAGGATTTGACAGATCTGGGCTAACACTAAGGGTATACCTCAAGAGCACATGAAACATTGAGGTAGCTAGAACAAGAGGATCAGGAGATACACCACTGCGCTGCATCTCTCTGTTTGCATGGGCTTCCTGACAGAGAATGACAATTCAATTATGTATTGGTGAAGAAATAACCTTTGGGTACAAGGTATGGAAGAGAAACAACCCATTTTGGGAACAAGGTATTGAAGAGAAACAACCCGTTTTGGGTACAATTTATGGAAGATGACAGTTTGAAGTGCTGCCATAGAGGTTGATCTATGATTTGTAAATGAATCATTATGATTTCATGTTATGTCAACTTATCCGATGATATTCAAGCAGCAGGTAGTGTTATTTTATGATACGCCTAATCTCAGCAGGTGAGGAAAGGTTGACATAAAAATGCACTTTTCATGAATTATTTGTTATTGTGCACTAAAAAACATCTGATTTGCAACACTTGTCAAAGCTTTATGGAGCCCTAGTGCTATGGAAAGGAGAATTGCTATTAGTGATAAAAGCACAGAGCGATAATACAAGACTGCTCCTACTTGTGCCACATCACCCTAACCATCCAAACCATTAAACACTGGACCTAAATAAAAAACACCATGTCAGAGATAAAATGTTGATTTAAGCGAAGAAAGAGAAAAAAACACGAAGAATAAAAAACATGGTCAGAGAACACTCGGTAGATACCTAGAGAGAGAACGGGAATGTCAAATCCTTACAAACAGCTAAACTGTAGTTAAATTGACGTATTGATCATGTTTATTTGTCAATACAATCCCATATGTATGTACTGTATCCCGAGTGGCGCAGCGGTCTGAGGCACTGCATCTCAGTGCTAGAGGTGTCACAACAGTCCCTGGTTCGAATCCAGGCTGTATCACATCCGGCAGTGATTGGGAGTCCCATAGGACGGCGCACAGGTTGGCCGGGGTAGGCCGTCATTGTAAATAAGAATTTGTTTTTAACTGACTTGCCTTAGTTAAATAAAAAACTATGCATGTACCCTACTGAATACTTGCTGTATACTTTGGGTGAACGGGACTCATTGGGAACGTACAGACTTCCCTGGAAATCAATATGAACCCCCTAAATAAATATGCAAGACATACACGTTTTGCAGGGTTATGTGGCTTGACAGTTAAATGAGGCCATTTTGAATGCTCTTGCCTTGTAAATTGTTGATGGAAATCTTGACAGAAACAGGAGGCAGAGCTGTTGGGTTTCTGGCATCTCACCCTCAGCTCCCAAAACATTCTTAATTATGAATAAAAACATCCAACTCCTGGGTTAACCGTTGCCATGGACACAGAGCTCTTAAAAAGCCAGCTTGAAGGTGTATGGTGCTGTCTGTTTTGGCACAAAATGTCAGACATCCCTGTGTATTTGCAGAGCTGCTCGGAGGGATATGCTCTTAAACAGAAATGTCAAAAATATACTACTTCATATCATCACCTCCAGCACCATGCTGCTTCTGCAACAGCTAATGGGAATCCTAATAAAATACCAAATACACCCCAACATCAACATATGTGAAAACGCAGCTGTTTCTATGTTTTGTAGTAAAACAGATAGAGAAAGATGAGGGTTTCCAATGACATCGGTCTGCATTGTGTGATTTTAACCAATTTTGAGTAGGCATTGCTTACTAATTGTCTACTAATTGGTTGAGGATGTCATTGGAATCACTTATCTTCCTCAATCTTTTTTTTACTACAAAACATAGAAACATTTTCACATATGTCGATGTTGGGGTGGTGCTGGAGATGACTATGAAATTGTCTTTTTTAAATTTAAATTCCCTTCAAGTATAATTTCTGTCAATCATTTCTCACAGGTGACAGCAAAATGAATGTGAGGGAGAAAGCTGTAATATTTTGTTACCAACACAAGGACATGAAAACTGCTCAATTGTCAATGTAATTTGTCTTTTAATTGAAGGTGAGAAGAAAATAATTTTCATGCTTGCTGGAATGCTTATTGAATAGTCTGATGAGTCGGGAAAACACACACTTGGAGTGGAATTGGTAAAAGCCAACGTGTTGGACGTTTAGGTCATCATGAAATCTATCAAACTTCTTCACTCACGTGTCAACACAACCATTATGTTGCATGACAAACGTAAATGAAAAGTCCAAATCTGACATTCACTCAGATCAATATACAAGTCAACAGTCTTCCTGCCACGTCCCCCTGGAGGGCCTGACTCCTGGGGAAAGGTTTCTGTCTGCTGCCTGTTGGTGTGTGTGCTGCTGCCTGCCTGTCGTGTGCCTGCCTGTCTGCCTGCCTGTTGGTTGTGTGTGTCTGCCTGCCTGGTTGGTGTGTGTGTCTGCCTGCCTGTCGGTGTGTGTGTCTGCCTGCCTGTCGGTGTGCCTGCCTGTCTGCCTGCCTGTTGGTGTGTGTGTCTGCCTGCCTGTTGGTGTGTGTGTCTGCCTGCCTGTCGGTGTGCCTGCCTGCCTGCCTGTCGGTGTGCCTGCCTGTCTGCCCTGCCTGTTGGTGTGTGGTGTCTGCCTGCCTGTCGGTGTGTGTGTCTGCCTGCCTGTCGGTGTGTGTGTCTGCCTGCCTGTCGGTGTGTGTGTGTCTGCCTGTCTGTCGGTGTGTGTGTCTGCCTGCCTGTGGGTGTGTGTGTCTGCCTGCCTGTCGGTGTGTGTCTGCCTGCCTGTCGGTGTGCCTGCCTGTCTGCCTGCCTGTTGGTGTGTGTGTCTGCCTGCCTGTCGGTGTGTGTGTCTGCCTGCCTGTCGGTGTGCCTGCCTGCCTGCCTGTCGGTGTGCCTGCCTGTCTGCCTGCCTGTCTGTGTGCCTGCCTGTCTGCCTGCCTGTTGGTGTGTGTGTCTGCCTGCCTGTCGGTGTGTGTGTCTGCCTGCCTGTCGGTGTGTGTGTCTGCCTGCCTGTCGGTGTGTGTGTCTGCCTGCCTGTCGTGTGTGTGTCTGCCTGCCTGTCGGTGTGTGTGTCTGCCTGCCTGTCGGTGTGTGTGTCTGCCTGCCTGTCGTGTGTGTGTCTGCCTGCCTGTCGGTGTGTGTGTCTGCCTGCCTGTCGGTGTGTGTGTCTGCCTGCCTGTCGGTGTGTCTGCCTGTCTGCCTGCCTGTTGGTGTGTGTGTCTGCCTGTCTGTTGTGTGTGTGTCTGCCTGCCTGTCGGTGTGTGTGTCTGCCTGCCTGTCGGTGTGCCTGCCTGTCTGCCTGCCTGTTGGTGTGTGTGTCTGCCTGCCTGTTGGTGTGTGTGTCTGCCTGCCTGTCGGTGTGCCTGCCTGTCTGCCTGCCTGTCGGTGTGTGTCTGCCTGCCTGTTCTGCCCTGCCTGTACGGTGTGTGCTGCCTGCCTGTCGGTGTGTGGTCTGCCTGCTGTCGTGTGTCTGCCTGCCTGTCGGTTTGGTGTGTCTGCCTGCCTGTCAGTGTGTGTGTCTGCCTGCCTGTCTGCACCTATCTGTGTCTGTCAGTGTCTGTCTGGAGACAGTGGTCAGCCCCGGGAGAGATTACATCCCCTAAATTCCATCACACAATAAACATGCCAGGAGGACAATAGGTCGGATATTTACAACAATTCAATGGGATTTTCAACTGTCATAAATAGATGGAGGGTTTGTGCAAATTCCTGGCTGTGGTCCCCAGCACGCAGTCAGAGATGTGTAGATTACGCCCACTGAGCTGATGGGGCCCCAGGCTGGGGGCCAATGTGCCAATCTGCCACTCAGAGCTCTTCTGATTGGAGTCACCAGAGGCCCAGTCTGGATTCTAATGCCTGGTCTTGGTACAGGGAGAAGTGAGTGACTTCTAGATGTCACAGAGGGACACTGTGGTTTATGACCATTAACTGGAAACCATGGGCTTTCGCAACAATCACAACTGACAAGGTTGTTTTGATATGTCTTCACAGAACAGAAGCATGACGGGGTGAAGCGTTGCTCCTGCCGAGCCTGTGCAGAGGCAGGACTGTGATGTTACGTCTTTCACACCTTTGATCCTGCTGCTGTAGAAGCCCAGGGGCAGAGAGCTGCTTTTTCTTCTAGCTCTGCCTGCATTTCGAAAGCCCACATATAAACAGGCTACCAGAGGCCCACATATAAACAGGCTACCAGAAGCCCACATATAAACAGGCTACCAGAAGCCCACATATAACAGGTTACCAGGGAAGCATCCATCCATTGCAAGATTGGATTGACATTTGTTGAAAGCTAAGTCGAGTCAATCCCCGGATGAATACAAAGATCCAATTAGAGAATAGGAGAGCATATGTCTACATGCTCTGCCAGCCAGACTTGAGCACTGCAGAAAGATAAACAAAAAAAATGACAGAGGATCAGACAGAGGACACATCAGACAGCAGACGATCCTAATGGCAGCACTCCTGAATGGATTGTGTTATCAGACTGTTACAAATGGAAACTCGGGCTTTCTGGAGAATAAGGATGTTTAAATAAAGACCCTTTCTGATGTCAAAACCTGATGCAAGAGACAAGAGGATTTCTCTAGATTAGAATATATGTTCATGACATAGGATATCAAAGAAAACATTCTCTGTGTCTTTTAACACCAGTTTTGACTGACACACCAAGCTCGTACTCGACGATGAGCATATATTTATGAATTGCACAGATATTTGGGATACAAAGGATGTCCTCGGTGGTCAAATGAAAATAACAATGGCAGTTTTGCCTATTGGTTTGTATACTAATGATGTCAGAGGCAGACTCCCTGTTAGTGCTTGATTACAATAAACCACATCCTCTGTGGTGACTTCAATAACAATGAGGCCGTCGCTGTGCTCCAACCACGACATGCAGCGCACACATCCGACTCCTGACCAACCTAATCTGCATTGCTCAACCACAACACAAAACCCTGAATGCTTTGAGAGGTTAATGTTGGTCTGAGGTAGAAGCCTCCGGTGAAATTGTTGGGTCATTTTGTTTAGCAGTTAATGAAATAGAAGAAGTGTCCCCCCTAGCTAATTGACTGACTGTACCCTAGTCTTACTGAACCCCAGCTGACTAAATGTAGCCTAGTCTATCTGGGGCGGAGGGGATTTTCACACGCCTCTCCCACTGCCGTTCAGTACAGTACGCAGCCTGGCGCAATAAAAGAGCACAAAGGCTGGGATTGTCCCCGGCCGCCGCCTAGCCAAAGAGCTGTAATGACAGGCCTTGCCACACAGAGGCCTCTTTCAGAGCAGGCCTCATCTCTGGGCACCAGCTAGGCCTTGCCTTCCCTCCCGGTGCCCCCACCCCCTCTCAACATGGGAATGAGGTCTCCTCCTCTCTGGTTCCCTTGACCTCTGCACAACAGTAATACTCCAGGGGCAATGCAGGTACAACGTTGTGACACTCCCTGTTAATCACTTAGCCGGCTGTTCTGTCAACTCATGCACTGGTTCTTTTTTGGAGAATGGCCTTGACAAGTCATGTTGAACCAATACAACCAAGACGTTTACAAAAGGATGAAACCCAACGCAAGCAGATTTCCTGACTTCAACTCAAACAAACCACCAGATCCTACATCTCTCTCTCATCATCTTAGATCCAAAAGGGGGAGGTTGACGTATCTCCTCGGGTTTAATCTAAAACACATCTAAACATACATTCTCATCAGGCAGTAAGCTTTGCGGTGCTTCTGATGCATCTTAACTTCATGACCAATTTTCTCTCTGGGGGCTGCTGTGGCTGGGTGCTGTTGCTCTCTGTCTGAGCTCATTTCGAAAGGCTGACTTTGGTAACTGCTCTACCACATGAGAAATCAACTGGCCCTTGTAACGACCGAGAGCAGCTCTTTATTTTGTCTGGAAACAAGCATCAGTGTTTTCCTTAAAGCAACGCGGGGAGCTTCCAGTGTTTCAAAGCTGGCAGTGTTTGAGGAGACAGCGCAGATGTCAGAGGAAAGAGTGAGGCCCTCCTGTTTACTCAGACTGACAGGCTGTAATAACACTCAACACTTTGATTCAAAGCAGCGGACAGAGAGGCCTAGCGGCGGACAGAGAGGCCTAACAGAGAGGCCTAACAGAGAGGCCTAACAGAGAGGCCTAGCGGCGGACAGAGAGGCCTAGCGGCGGACAGAGAGGCCTAACAGAGAGGCCTAGCAGCGGACAGAGAGGCCTAGCCAACGAACATTTCATATTTGGTATAGAAGCTGGCATAAATACATGCAAATGAATCAAGTTGTATTTTCTTTGATAAAAGTATTGGGATAAGGCTCCATACAGCACATATATTTCTAGTTTTAATCTGGTTAAAGCATTTCCCTAAATATAACCACAGATGAGAATTATCTTCACTAGACATTATGCACGGCAGGCTCTGACATGCTCATTCGGTGGAAAATATGAATCCAAATTGATTCCTTTTTCAGCCAAGTACATCAACATACATGTTCCACTGCACTAGGCATAGAATATGACATAGAACAGTGCCTACGTACAATCTTGATTCGTTTCAGAACAACAAGTCGAAGTACATGGATCGGACTTCTTCTCTAGTCCAGCAGCTTAATAGTTTATCCACCATGGCCCATTTACCACCATCTGTTACTTTGTCTGAAACATGGACCCACTTGTGAAGTCTCCCCATGCAAGTCATTAGTGTGTTTGTTTATGTTCTGCTTGTGGCCTCAAAGGACAACATACCTTGTTAGGAAAGCTTTAAAAGTGGAAATAAGGCTACATTTCTGCTGTCCCACGACGCAAGTTATTTCCATAATGCAGCACTCACGGAGGGCACGTCGGCCTCATTAAGACACTCGCTAAGGACCAGATTAGCACTGCATTAGCATACAGGAGGGTCCTACAATATAATTACTTTACACTTCACAGTAAAGTGCAGAGACAGAGATGGTTTGGAAAAAATATACTCAGTTTCGGCTCATATAAAAATCTATATATACACACACACACAAAGTTATGTACTCGACATAATGGCACCCTGAAGCTTTGTTATGAAGCGAAACGTCTGAGAGTCCTTCGTTAGCCAAGTCAAAAGCCAAGTCAGGAGCTCTGCCCTGGATATTGTTATAATGACGCATGCTACTGCAGACAGGAAAGATAAACTTCCCCCGTTGTAATTAGTGAGAAGTGAAGGGAAACCAACTTCCAGCAGGGGGAACGGTAAAACAATGTGTCTACAGAGAGCACCACAAGGCCAGGCACCTCCAGCAGTCTCCATACTAGTCATGTGTTGCTCAGAGCTCAGGTCCCTCTGCTCTACATTGAAAATCATCTCCAATGTGAGCTCCCAGGGACAAGACATTATTTGTTTTAAAGGTTGGCCAATTCATTAAAAGCCAGTCCATAGTTTAGTTACTTACTATCAAATCGGATCTCAAAGTAAGTCTTTGAGATCATTTGTTTTGGCTGATTTGTTTGAAGTTGATTCACATTAGGTTTGAATGGTTCTACACTGAACAACATGTAAAGTGTTGGTTCCATGTTTCATGAGCGGAAATAAAATATCCCAAAAAATGTTCCATACAGACAAAAAGCTTATTTCTCTCAAGTTCTGTGCACAATTTGTTACATCCCTGTTAGTGAGCATTTCTTCTTTGCCAAGATAATTCATCCACCTGACAGGTGTGGCATATCAAGAAGCTGATTAAACAGCATGATCATTACACAATGCCACAGATGTCTCAAGTTGAGGCAGGGTGCAATTGCCATGACTGCAGGAATGTCCACCAGAGTTGATGCCAGAGAATTGTTTGTTCATTTCTCTACCATAACGTTGTTTTAGAGAATTTGGCAGTACGTCCAACCGGCCTCACAACCACAGACCATGTGTATGGCGTTGTGTGGGCAAGCAGTTTGCTGATGTCAACGCTGTGAACAGAGTGCCCCATGGCTTTGGTGGGGTTATGGTTTGGGCAGACATAAGCTACGGACAAAGAAACACAATAGCATTTAATCCATGGCAATTTGAACGCACAGCGATACTGTGACAATCCTGATGCTCTGGATCGACATGTATGACAGAGTGTTCCAGTTCCCGCCAATATCGCACAGCCATTGAAGAGGAGTGGGACAAACATTCCATAGGCCACAATCAACATCTTGATCAACTCTATGCGAAGGAGATGTGTCGCTAATGGGGATCCTAATAAATCATATCACGCTGCATGAGGCAAATGTTGGTCACACCAGATACTGACTGGTTTTCTGATCAACGCCCCTACTTTTTTTAAAAGGTATCTGTGACAAACAGATGCATATCTGTATTCCCAGTCATGTGAAATCCCTAGATTACTGCCTAATGAATTCATTTCAATTGACTGATTTACTTATTTAAACTGTAATTCAGTAAAATCTTCGGAATTCTTGCACGTTGCGTTTATATTGCTGTTCAGTATATTATTAGGCACTTCAAAAGAAATGCATTGTGTCACTGTTTTCTGTTGGAATTCACTCTCAAAACATATTTGTTCCTCTGCCATACAACATGTAATGATTAATACAATTATTCACAGATTTAAAAAAAACTAACCTCATTTTGAATTGAAGAAAAAAATTATCAGAAAATTGGGCATAAAAAACTGGAGAGTTATAGTTTTATACACCAAGGGCAAAATTCTAAGATATAATACCGGCAGAAAGTACCCACAAATTTACTTTCAGCAATGTTTCAAAACCCCTCTGGTCACCTTTGAGCCAGCTGCCCCTCTGGTCACCTTTGAGCAAGCCCTTCTTTCATACTCAAGTTGTGACAAAGAGAGAGACAAAGACGTGATAGTGGAGACCTGTGTTCTTGCCAAGATGACAGAATTGCTTGAGTTGTTTTTTTACCCCATTTCTCCATCTCAGGTCAGGCACAGTCACATCAGACTTCTGTCATGCAAACTCTGTAAATATCTCAAATGTTGAGGTCCGATAGTTTCTCTCCAAAACAAAATTATTTCAGGGCGAGAATGGTATTTCAAATTGAAATTCACAGTGCTACCTATATTAAATGGGAAACATTGACTAACTGTTTCTGAGTCTTTTATATAGTTGGACTAAAATACATATATTACACAGCAGACTGACAGATTGGCATCTGACAAACAGAGTTGTGGTGGCTAGTTTTTCACAACAGAGTTAACTTCAGTTTCTGAGCTGTAGGGATAAGGAAGCCCCAGAAGGTGCGGGTGGAATTGTCTCCTTCGGAACGCTTTTACCAGCACAGCTCTGACTAAAAGGATTCTGGGGTTTTTGACGTAATGGTGAGGAAACTGCATGGTTGAAGTAATTGCCAAAGGCAGAGGGCTTTTTTCTCCCCTTACCGTCTTACCGACTCATTCTACTCCACACCAATGTGCCTTTTAAGGGGCTGCAGAGCTGGCTGTCTTATCAACAACTGCCAGGTCCTGCTGAGTGGAAGCCACTGTCAAAACCATCCTGTATCATTCCCTCACCAGCACAATAAAGCCGACACACATTCTGATTACAGGTTTATCATGCCCAACAAAGTCTGCCGTCTACTGGAGGACATTTCTACAGAATTCCAACAGACACTGTGCTTAATTGGTACACTATAAAAAAGGGTATATGAAAGCAGTCTAAGAAGAAACGACCCAAGAAATCGTCACATCTCAATCTAGACAGGAGGCTAAATTAAATGAGATTTTAAACATCCTGGTTGTTATCATTCCGAAAAATGATTAATATAGAGGCAATTATTGGGAGAGAGAGTACATTTATGAAGGTTAATGATGTGATATGGCAGACCTGTGTCCAATATGCGTCACAAAATGTTTGAAACATTAGCTAATCATATATAATACCGCATATCGAATAATCTGAATAACACACTAGAACTCAGGGTTCAAAAAATGAATCTTACATGTATAAAGAAAAAAATGCTCCTTTTTACTGTCACAGCCTCTCATTCATCTATTTTCAATGACTTATTATTTCATACTTTAAAAAAAATGATGAACCCTATAAATCTAGTATGTGCAATGGACGGAATTCATCGGACACTGCCACTGCAAAAACACACACTGTATACAGATTTTTCTATTGTGTTATTGACTGTACGTTTGATTATCCCATGTGTAACTCTGTGTTGTTGTTTTTGTCGCACTGCTTTGCTTTATCTTGGCCAGGTCGCAGTTGTAAATGAGAACTTGTTCTCAACTGGCCTACCTGGTTAAATTTCCTTTTTTTTTTTAAAGCAGGGAAACTCCAGTTAAAGTGCTGCTATTTGATGCATGACTGCATAACAGATCAACAAGACAGGCAGGATTATTCTTTGTCCATTGTTGAAATGCTATCCAGATAAGCATGCAATCAAATACCCATATTATCTTATCACCTGAACCAAGTTGACAATCAATGTAGTAATCACGTTGCTGCCAAGAGATGCTTTTCCATTGCCAAGTAGCACCCCATCACCATGTTTTCCGATTAAAATAGCCTACCATCGTGCAAGGCTTTATATTTGCAAAGCCACAACCAAATGAGAAGGTGAGAGAGGTGTGTGTGTGTGTGGGGGGGGGGGGGGGGGGGGGGGCGGGATAGGGGCCAGAGAGTAGGCGGAACCCAACTCTTGGCCAAAGACCCAGGATAGATCACCTGCAGGATGCAGTACGCCTAGAGCATCCTGTCTGGGGCCACATCCTTGGAAATATCACACGCCTACATAAAGAGAGTGGTTTGATGGTTGTAATAAGCTATTGAATAGAACAACGAAGATGAGACGACCTACAGCATGTTTTGTCTGTAAAATGCACGTTCTGTGTGGAATACAATCGCACAGAAAAATGTACTTAAATCCAAAGAGTTTATGGAGAAGCCAAAGTCCTCATAAAAAAAATTAACAATTAAGATAGCAAATATTTGTCTTGCCTGCTTGCCAGTTGGTAGAAACAATGTTGAAATGAATTCTCAAACACATAGCCTATTTATAAAACCACATGTACAAAAAAAATAAACATTTGCAGTCAACAAATATGTAGCTAGGAGCTGCTTGGCGTGGAGTACAAGTTCTGCTTTATTAATGCAGTATTCTTAACTGTAGGCATTTGAGGATGAGTACATCATTAGTGTGAACAGAAAAAGGTCAGTGTGACTAAGAGTTCATTTTTTAATTGTATTATTTTTATTTATTTAACCTTTATTTAACCAGGTAGGCCAGTTGAGAACAAGTTCTCATTTACAACTGCGACCTGGCCAAGATAAAGCAAAGCAGTGAGACAAAAATAACAGTTACACATGGGATAAACAAAACGTACAGTCAATAACACAAAATAATGACAGAAATTTGACTTTAGAATTATGACTGTAGAGAGCTGCCAGGTAATTTTTAAAATAAATTGTATTTATTTAACTAGGCAAGTCAGTTAAGAACAAATTCTTATTTACAATGACAGCCTACCGTGGAACAGTGGGTTAACTGCCTTGTTCAGGGGCAGAACGACAGAATTTTACCTCGTCAGCTTGGGGATTCGATCGAGCAACCTTTCGGTTACTGGCCCAATGCTCTAACCTCTAGGCTACCTACCGCCCCAAATTTGCTCCTAAAGAATAACTATTTTTAAGTGGTTAAAAGTCTAGGCTGAGGAACGTAGGCATGTCTGTTAGTCTTTCAGGTCAACTGCAGTTCACTTTGCTCTCACCCGTCCACGACGCTTGGCGTTTATCTGAAACCCCAGATGATAAATCGGTTGCTGCTCTTTATGACATTCAGAATGGACCGAGAGGGACCATCAAAACAGATGAACAACATTTGGAGCGGTTTTAAACAGCTCCCTTCAAATTTGGGTTGAAAATTAAAAGAGGGCACAGCACAGCGCCTTGATGAAGCTAGCACATTCCCATGAATGGTCAAAAAAACAAAAAAAAGACAAACGTCTTCAGCTTTGAGCGTGAGCAGTCATGCTTTATCAGCACCTCTGAGCATAAGTCATCCTTTATGAGTCTAGTCCATAACCCCAACTCTAAAGGTCAGGGTCTCAGGGGGGTGCAAGCCTGTCCTGTTTGTCCTACTACAGTATGGGACCTACAATAGGATTACATCCTGTGTCTAATGAAGACAAGGGGTAGTATTCTAGCACTGTATATACCCTCGAATGAATCTTCAGGACAAACACAAACATCATTATGTAATATCATCTTGGCTAGCTAGTTGCTGTTCGGTCTGCAAAACCAGGTGTAAGAACCACTGAGGATGGCTGTTGAATTAAATGTATAGGACTAGCATTTTGAGAGAACAACTTTATTGACACTTAAAATAGGAAGGTAAGATTGTACAAATAAGAGCACAAAATGTGGTTCTGGGTTAAATGTGAGTGTACTGTTATGCCGGAACCACACAGACTTTGCGTGTGAGTAGAGAGCGCCAAGTCACATCGCACTGCGTAGCGTATGCCAACTTAACGGTCACGAGAATTGATAATAAACAGTTGTGTTTGTGATTTTCGCTATGGTGCCCTGGTGAAGTATTGTTGCGCTCCTTTTGACTCACCTTATATATGTCCTACGGGAGCCACCGTACCTGCCTCCTGTTATGTTGGCTCAGGAACATCAGGAGAGTTGTAGCTAATACACTCTAGCACTTAGAACGAGACTAGCTAAATTCTTTATTTCTACATAACATCAATCTCTCTTGAACGGAGTTCCTGGAGTTTCCCAGCCATAGCCTGCCTAGGCTATATGCCCGTGCTCAAAATCAACAAAAGGTAGGCATAAAGTTATTGTTTTCAAATAGGCGTATGTATTATTGGTACTGGCAGCTCACCTTAAACACTTAGATACTTTTTAACTATACATTTCACAATTCCAGATGTCAATGCACAAACAGTTCATTTCCTCACTTTACCAGCATTGCTTCACGTAAACGTGAGAAAAATAGACTCGATGTTCTAATTTGAAACGCATGATGGCTCGTCTTTTCCTCACATTCACCACTGTGCATTCTAATTCCAGCATGTACACGCTCTTTCACGCAAAAAAAAAAACAAAACGCTTTGTTTAATATGGGCTTTACTCGAACCTGGATCTGGAGAAGACAACGACACAGGCAGACTATGGGGCATGCAATCTAGCTCCCCAGGCCCACAACATGTTTGAATGATTCATTAGAATTCACAAAAGAAGGTATTGTTTGACTGTTTTAACTTTCAGGTTAAATCCTATACATAATTTATACCTGACAAAACTGACTGAACTTAAAGAAACGATGTATTCAAGGTATGACAGGCCCCAGCCAGCCAGCAGATAGACAAAATGAATCGAGCTAGTTCTCTTTTATGACAAAGCTAAGGCCTATTGATTCAAATCCCATCTACAGATACGTGTCTGAATCCAGTATACATTTCAGTGCTTGAACAGAGTCATTTCCAAATGCTTTTTCCCCTTAAATACAGCATAAATAGTTGATCAGTCATGTTTATTAAACACTTATTCAATTAATTTTAGAGGTTTTAGAGTTTAAATTAGAAGTGTTTGATACAAAACGCAAGATGTTAATTTGGAGTCACTCTGGATACTTGCGGAGAGATTCTCACCCTCTACTACAACATCTCCACGTCTTTAGCTAAGTAACTAGCGACGCCACAACATTAAAACAAGGTTTCCCCTCTTAACATATGACATCTTTCATAGAGCTTTGTTTCATATCTGCACTATCTAGCTCGCCCGAGATTACATTGGAATTTAGCATTGCTTTGATGAAGCCTTGATGCAATAAAGCCATCTGGTCTCATCATGTGGAGCTTGCTTGATTTCTCTAAACCCCATTTCTGCCGGGCAGATCCGAGCAGATAGACTCCGACAGGGAGTGGGTTCCAAGTTTTGTGTCCACACAGCCTTTATGATCCAACAACCGATAAGAAGTCCAGCTATTAATAGAACAATAATGGAGACATATGGCAGAGGATATGGTCAGGGAACGTAAGTAAATTGCTTACATGTTCTTTCCAACCCATCCCGTGTTTCATTGAAAATGCGCAATGCAGCAGAAAAATGATTGGTTAATGCTTTCAGAAGTTCAGTGCCACTGTAAGCCACATTACTCAGGTTTGATGATGATAAGAGTCGATACACAGGGACCAAGGACCTGGGAGCAGAGATCAGTTTATAGCTATGGATAGACAGAGTATTCCTAATAGGCATTACTACTGTACTGACGTAGGCATGCTTTCATTCATTTAATGTTATACAAAAATACACACGTTTTTAAATCGACCTGACGAGACCTGAAGAGAGACCTGAAAAGAGCTGCAACCGTACTCTTCAAAAAATTGCCAAAATTGTTTATGATATAGCCTAAGAGGATAAAAAACATTTACAGTGCATTCAGAAAGACCCCTCCACACTTTGTCACATTAGTCTTATTTAAAATTATTGATTAAATAAATGTTTTCCTCATCAATCTACCCACAGTATGTCATAATGACAAAGCAAAAACAGTTAAAATAAAAATAAAAAACAGAAATACCTTATTTACATAAGTATTCAGACGCTTGCTATGAGACTCAAAATTGAGCACAGGTGCATCTTGTTTCCATTCATCATCCTTGAGATGTTTTTACAACTTGTAGTCCACCTGTGGTAAATTCAATTGATTGGACATGATTTGGAAAGGACACACCTGTCTTTATAACGATCCCATAGTTGACAGTGCATGTCAGAGCAAAAACCAAGCTATGAGGTCGAAGGAATTGTCCGTACAGCTCCGAGACAGGGTTGTGTCGAGGCACAGATCTGGGGAAGGGTACCAAAAAAAAAATGGCTGCAGCATTAAAAGGTCTCCAAGAACACAGTGGCCTCCGTCATTCTTAAATGGAAGAAGTTAGGAACCACCAAGACTCTTCCTAGAGCTGGCCGCCCGGCCAAACTGAGCATCGGAGGAGAAGGGCCTTGGTCAGGGAGGTGACCAAGAACCCAATTGTCACTCTGACAGAGCTCCAGAAGGACAACCGTCTCTGTAGCACTCCACCAATCTGGCCTTTATGATAAAGTGGCCAGATGGAAGCCACTCCTCAGTAAAAGGAACATGACAGCCCATTTGGAGTTTGCCAAAAGGCACCTAAAGGTCTCTCAGACCATGAGAAGCAAGATTCTCTGGTCTGATGAAAGCAAGATATAAACTCTTTGGCCTGAATGCCAAGCGTCACATCTGGAGGAAACCTGGTACCATCCCTATGGTGAAGCATGGAGGTGGCAGCATCATGCTGTGGGGATGTTTTTCAGGGGCAGGGACTGGGAGACTAGTCAGGATCGAGGGAAATAAGAACGGAGCAAAGTACAGAGAGATCCTTGATGAAAACCTTCTCCAGGGTGCTCAGGACCTCAGACTGGGGCTAAGATTCACCTTCCAACAAGACAACGACCCTAAGCACACAGCCAAGAACACGCAGGAATGGCTTCTCTGAATGTCCTTGAATGGCCCAGCCAGAGCCAAGACTTGAACCCGATCGAATAGCTCTGGAGAGACCTGAAAATAGCTGTGCAGCGACGCTCACCATCCAACCTGACAGAGCTTGAGAGGATCTGCAAAGAATGGGAGAAACTCCCTAAATACAGGTGTACCAAGCTTGTAGCGTCATACCCAAGAAGACTCGAGGCTGTAATCGCTGCCAAAGGTGCTTCAACAAAGCACTGAGCAAAGGGTCTGAATACTTATCTAAATGTGATATCAGTTTATTTTTAACACATTTCCCAAAATTTCTAAAAACCTGTTTTTGCTTAGTCATTATGGGGTATTGTGTGTAGATTGATGAGGGGGGAAAAAACAGATTCATTTTGGAATGAGGCTGTAATGTAACAAAATGTGGAAAGAGTCAAGGGGTGTGAATACTTTCCCCACTGTAGCTTTACCAACCAACATACTGCAGAGCTTCATTTAACAAAGCTTTTCAAGCGCATCTTACGCCCCCAGTCTCAAATTGTTGCTTTGGTGCTGAAAAAGGCTTGTTTTGAGTTAAGGTGGGGATTGATTCAACACTGACGGCACACAGACGTGAAGCAGGAATGGTTTCTGGAGAGTCGGATGCTGTGGGCATCTCTTTTGGCCTGCTGAGCCATTTCCCATGGAGCAATCCGATGGGGAGAGCTGAGAGTGACGTACTAATGCTGCATCTATAATTAATCTGGTTGCTCTAAACAAAGTATTGAGTGTGGGGTTAAAGACCTGAGTGTGGGGTTTGACAACATATCCCATGGGGATCTGCCACAACCACACACACCACTGAATACAACTAAACAAACCCAATTTTACTCCTTTGTATGTACAGTTGAAGTCGGAAGTTTACATACACCTTAGCCAAATACATTTAAACTCAGAATTTTCACAAATACAGACACTTAATCCTAGTCAAAATTCCCTGTCTTAGGTCAGTTAGGATCACCACTTTATTTTAAGAATGTGAAATGTCAGAATAATAGTAGAGTGATTTATTTCAGCTTTTATTCTTTCATCACATTCCCAGTGGGTCAGACATTTACATACACACAATTAGTATTTGGTAGCATTGCCTTTTAAATTGTTTAACTTGGGTCAAACGTTTCTGCTAGCCTTCCACAATCTTCCCACAATAAGTTGGGTGAATTTTGGCCCATTCCTCCTGACAGAGCTGGTGTAACTGAGTCCGGTTTGTAGGCCTCCTTGCTCGCACACGCTTTTTCAGTTTTGCCCACAACTTTTCTATAGGATTGAGGTCAGGGCTTTGTGATGGCCACTCCAATACCTTGACTTTGTTGTCCTTAAGCCATTTTGCCACAACTTTGGAAGTATGCTTTGGGTCATTGTCCATTTGGAAGACCCATTTGCGACAAAGCTATAACTTCCTGAATGATGTCTTGAGATGTTGCTTCAATATATCCACATCATTTTCCTGCCATCTATTTTGTGAAGTGCACCAGTCCCTCCTGCAGCAAAGCACCCCCACAACATGATGTTTCCACCCCCGTGCTTCACGGTTGGGATGGTGTTCTTCGGCTTGCAAGCATCCCCCCTTTTCCTCCAAACATATTGATGGTCATTATGGTCAAACAGTTCTATTTTTGTTTCATCAGACCCGAGGACAGTTCTCCAAAAAGTATGATCTTTGTCCCCATGTGTAGTTGCAAACCGCAGTCTGGCTTTTTTATGGAGGTTTTGGAGCAGTGGCTTCTTCCTTGCTGAGCGGCCTTTCTGGTTATGTCGATATATGACTCGTTTTACTGTGGATATAGATACTTTGTACCTGTTTCCTCCAGCATCTTCACAAGGTCCTTTGCTGTTGTTCTGGGATTGATTTGCACTTTTCGCACCAAAGTACCTTCATCTCTAGGAGACAGAATGCGTCTCCTTCCTGAGCGGTATGACGGCTGCGTGCTATTGTTTGTACAGATGAAAGTGGGAGCTTCAGGCGTTTGGAAATTGCTCCCAAGGATGAACCAGACTTGTGGAGGTCTACCATTTTGGGGGGCGGAGGTCTTGGCGGATTTCTTTGATTTTCTCATGATGTCAAGCAAAGAGGCACTGAGTTTGAAGGTAGGTCTTGAAATACATCCACGGGTACACCTTCAATTGACTCAAATGATGTCAATTAGCCTAACAGAAGCTTCTAAAGCCATGACATAATTTTCTGGAATTTTCCAAGCTGTTTAAAGGCACAGTCAACTTAGTGTATGTAAACTTCTGACCCACTGGAAATGTGATACAGTGAATTATAAGTGAAATAATCTGTCTGTAAACAATTGTTGGAAAAATGACTTGTGTCATGCACAAAGTAGATGTCCTAACCGACCTGCCAAAACTTCAGTTTTTTAACAAGAAATTTGGGGAGAGGTTGAAAAACTAGTTAATGACTCCAACCTAAGTGTATGTAAACATCCGACTTCAACTGTGTATGTATGTATGTATGTATGTATGTATGTATGTATGTATGTATGTATGTATGTATGTATGTATGTATATATATATATACACATACATACATACACACACACACTAGTGCCAGGTAAATACTGAATTAGATCAAAGAAATGTTGGTACACCGGTGGGAATAACCGGTGGGTTATATCCTGCCTGTTTGGCCCTGTCCGGGGGTATCATCGGATGGGGCCACAGTGTCTTCTGATCCCTCCTGTCTCAGTCTCCAGTATTTATGCTGCAGTAGTTTATGTGCCGGGGGGCTAGGGTCAGTCTGTTTCATCTGGAGTATTCTCTTGTCTTATCCGGTGTCCTGTGTGAATTTAAATATGCTCTCTCTAATTCTCTCTCTTTCTTTCTTTCTCTCTCTCTCTCTCTCTCTCGGAGGACCTGAGCCCTAGGACCATGCCTCGGGACTACCTGGCATGATGACTGCTTGCTGTCCCCAGTCCACCTGGCCATGCTGCTGCTCCAGTTTCAACTGTTCTGCCTGCGGCTACGGAACCCTGACCTGTTCACCGGACGTGCTTGTTGCACCCTCGACAACTACAATGATTATTATTATTTGACCATGCTGGTCATTTATGAACATTTTAACATCTTGACCATGTTCTGTTATAATATCCACCCGGCACAGCCAGAAGAGGACTGGCCACCCCTCATAGCCTGGTTCCTCTCTAGGTTTCTTCCTAGGTTTTTGGCCTTTCTAGGGAGTTTTTCCTAGAGAGTTTTTCCTAGCCACCGTGCCTCTTTCACATGCATTGCTTGCTGTTTGGGGTTTTAGGCTGGGTTTCTGTACAGCACTTTGAGATTTCAGCTGATATACGAAGGGCTATATAAATAAATTTGATTTGATTTGATTAATGGCGCAAAACCATGACTTTCTCAGTTAAAACAGTCTTAACACCACCTCCTCTCTGTATGGAACATTCGGCTATCATTAGATCTCAAACACTTTTAGCACGAGTAAGCATCATACAGCGATTAACAAGAAGCATATCACTAATAATGCTCAGGCAAGCAAAGAAGATGCAAGTGATTGTAGAGAGAGAGACAGACAGACAGAGACACACACAGAGAAACACACAGACAGAGACGCAGACAGAGACAGAGACAGAGACGCAGACAGAGACAGAGATGCAGACAGAGGCGGTCTTCTAACCAATGCATGGATTCACATGTCATGACTCATCTTCTGAATGGCCGAAATAGCGCGGCACAAACAGTATTCAACACTTTCCACTCATTCCATTTCAGATCCCTCATTCAGCCTGTTGGGAAGCCACACTGTGGATGGAGGGCTGACTGACACAGAATCTATTGTGGCTGCAGATTGTGAGTGACACATTAATAACATAACACATGAAGCTCGTGTGCTGCAGTGTGATATTCAAAAACACTTACTTTCATCAAATCCTAATTTTCTACAATTCATTTTTTGGAAGTGCAAATTGGAGAATATTGCCACACGGTTGCCACAATGGAATAGGTTAAACCAACACTGACTTATCTTTCTCCGGGGATGTCTCCCAGCCTCGCTACAAGCGGCTCAGGTTGGAAAGCATGGTACAGACAATTTAATTCTGCCAAGATGAACACGCAACAAAACAGGACAAGTATAAGCCATAACAAAACGATTAGAGGGAGCTTTGCCTGCTACGGACTAGGCACTATGCACTTATTGCAGTGCCAAGGGCCAAACCCACAGTCTTTTCAAGAGCAACTCAAGCTTGAAACAATGTGCTCCAATTAAATGACAGAAACAGTGGCATGCCAAGGGCCGGGATACATGGACCCACCATGGCCTCCATTTTGAAATTGTATACATGTAGTAGAATGTATGCTTTGGCTCAGGGAGGAGGGAGAGGCGAGGCTGATGGCTGCTATTCACCACTGTAGGGCCTCTTCTGTGTGGCAACCCTAGTGATTGTCTAGGCAGCCAGCTTGAGCCCTCTGGTATGCAGACACTGCGGCTGTGAGAGCCTTGAGCATTTTTACAGTAGGCTTGTGAGAAACAAGCAACCACCAGGTCAAACGCCTACAGCTGCCTCCCTCTCCAAATCCACTAGGTTTATTCAACTAAATCCAACTCGATGCTGGACATAAATGGTGTGAAATGGTCAACCAACTAACTATCTTTTGTATAAAACCGCGGCATTGTCGTAGTCATCTCTCTTTAGGGGAAAATACAGGACAAAGAAAATAGGCTACATGTAACAGTTCAAGACATAATACTCTGGAAAAACAGCCTGAAAAAAGGCCTTTAATTTCCATGCAATTGTATTCATTATGCAGCCTACCTGGGACATGTGGATCTTTAAGTAGTGCGGTACACACTATGCATGGAAACCTTGTTTTCCTGCATTACATGCAGCACCTTTCAACAGAATCCTCTAAGATGTAAACATTCCAAATGACTATGCTGTAAGAGTGAGACAGTTGAAATAGAAGGAAACAACCTTGTCATTAAAGGGCTGTTGACAGTACCTACCAGTACTGGCAAGGAAAACCATACAGTAATGGCTCCCCTTTCACAACCAGTATGTGTTATTATATACAAAAAGATGTTTTTACAACATCGAATGCAGCACAAAGACAGCTAAATAACTATATACACCCAAGAGAATCCTACAGAGCAAAAAAAGTCCAAGAAAACAGGTGTGGTATATCAATATAAAAATTAGACTAGGTATTTCACCTCACTTCATAATGTCACAGGCTTCGTTGAGATGAAAAGTTCTGATTTTCCTTCCCATTCCACAATCAACAGGGCTTGTTTGAGATCTCAGAATCCACGTAAATGTGTACGAATAGAGAGTCCAGACCACCTTAAACAACACCTTGCATGTAACTGTGTACTAACAGAGAGAGAGTCCGGACCACCTTAAACAACACCTTGCACGTAACTGTGTACTAACAGAGAGAGAGTCCGGACCACCTTAAACAACACCTTGCACGTAACTGTGTACTAACAGAGAGAGAGAGTCCGGACCACCTTAAAACACCTCGAACAAAAACATTGGCTAACAACTAAAAATCACTTCACTATTGCAGAAAGAAAAACAATGTCATCTGGCAATTTACATTTAGCTGAAGAAACTGTTGTACAGGGAAAAACTAGCTCAGATTTGAGAACCAAGATCTGAGACCAAACAAGACAAACAAATGGGAATTAAATGTGTTTGGATGGATTTGCCACCTTCCCCACTCATGTCTGCATCCAACATGTATCGTGGGTGTGCTAAACAGCCACAAATCCTCAAGAAGCACAGAATTGGGGTATAGGAAAGGAGGAAAGGGGGGAATCAATGGTCCCCGCAGCAAATAAAGCTGTGACATCATTGTATGGGTACTATTATGCCACTGGGCTGTACACATCACCAGAGGAATGGATAATCACGGAACAATGGGCACCCTGAATGGGATCCCAAAGGAGAAAAAAAACTAATCACCAAGGAGAAAGGAGCCCAAAAGATGGCCGCACAAAGCATCCTGGGCCATGAAGAGGACGACAAGCCCCAGACAAGGCTTTATTGTGCCATGTGACGGGTGGGAGTTTGAAGGGATTTCAGTCTGGCTGCCACCATTTTGGTTTAAAGCTATCCGATATATTGATCGCCTGACATAAAACCTGTTATTTTACAGTTTTAACTCTAAGACTGCTTGTTAGCTCTGTGTTTTTTGGGGGAAGATTGAAAGTTTGTTTTCAACTTGTTGCGGATCGTCTGTGGCAGAGACATGCGAGGAAGAGGAGCGTGGATGTTTTGAATAGGGATAATCATAGCACCTCTTCATAAGTCAAAATGTAATGTTTAATTGCATTCTTTATCTCTCTAGCTGATAGTAAATGAGGTCACAGCATCACTGGGAGAATTCCAACAAAGAGCTTCCGCTCCTCAGTGGATAAATACATTAGAATCAGAAGTCTTTCAAGTCAGATGCTTTGATACAAAACAAGTAGGTTTGATGAAATATAATTAGTTAGGGCACTCACTGGCTGGGAATAGCATTACAAGGAAATGGCAACCAACAACAGCACACTCATGCATAAGTCAGAATGACAGAACAGGAAAATACAATTCGGCATAATCTATTTATCTATACGAAGTAGGATGCCAGAAAGTGCTAGTCTTAGTGGTAGGGTGCAGGATTAAGAGTTTCGAGGTGGAGATGAAAATGTTGAAGAAGAGAAGGCCACGTTTGGCAAGAACCGTCAATATACTAACACAATTCTAACAGTCATCCTGCTTGGATCGAAGCAACTCCGTAGTAATCATCTTAATACACATTCAACCTATTTAAGCATTAAGGCCAGAGGAGGTGTGGTATATGGCAAATATACCATGGCTAAGGGCTGTTCTTAAGCACGACGCTGTGCGGAGTGCCTGGACACAGCCCTAAGCCGTGGTATATTGGCCATATATCACAAACCCGAGGTGCCTTATTGCTATTATAAATTGGTTATCAACATAATTAGAGCAGTAAAAATACATGTTGGCATACCTGTAGTATACCATGGCTGTCAGCCAAACAGCACTCAGGGCTCGAACCACCCAGTTTATAATATATCTTAGACCTCTCAAATTCAACCTTGAAGCCAGTCACCCCCACGTTGTTCCCCTGTAACCAGGGACTGTTTTAGACGTGGGATACCAAGGTGTGTGCAATTAATTAATCAGGAAGAACAGAAAACCAGCAGGCTCCGGACCTCGTAGGGTAAGAATTGAATACCCGTCCCTGCCTTAGACCATCAGATCAAAGACCTATAAATGAATAACCATTCTATGACTCATACTGAAGGTTACATTAAATTAGCAAACTGGTAGGTTTATTTTAATTAGCTATGTCTACAAACACTATGTATAATGAGCTAATCCCCAAGCTGGCCCATTTATAGCAGTGAGCAATGGAATCCTCTAATGCTGAGGGACAGAGAGATGAGAGAGAGGCCCACAGACTGTTGAAGGATTTTACCATCTCAGACTTCAAGTAACATCTGAGAGACGTTGTTTGTGCGTTTGTGTGTGTGTGTGTTAGGGATATGTAACTCCAGCGGCTCCCTGGCTGGCTTGGATGGAGAGGAGAGGAGACAGGTTTCATACTATACACTACTGGAGGTTTGCTTGCTTCTCCTCTGGGATTGGGCTGATGAAGCAAGACACTGATCAGGTGGGAGTTCTCTAACTCCGATACTTGGCTTCCAAATCAATAATGTACAGCTGTCCTCCTCCTCCTCCCTCTCAGAGATCCAATATCACACTACCTGGAAGGTTATCTGGGTATTATCAAGTCTTCTCCCTTCAAATCAACACTATATACTGAAATGGTTTCAGAGATAGTTGTTATTTTGTTATTACGTGCATGCAGAATAACTTCTGAATTAAATATTTGTTAATGATATTGTGAAACTCTGAAGACAAACAAGATGATCTACAGAAAACACACACACACACACATATTAGAGGTCGGCCGATTAATCGGAATGGCCGATTAATTAGGGCCGATTTCAAGTTTTCATATCGGTAATCGGTATTTCTGGCCACTGATTTGCCGATGTAAAATTTGTATTTATTTTTTAAATAAAAAATAAATAAATGAATATATATATATATATATATATACACATATACACATATACACACACACACACCTTTATTTAACTAGGCAAGTCAGATTAAGAACACATTCTTATTTTCAACGACGGCCTAGGAACGGGGGTTAACTGCCTTGTTTAGGGGGGATTCGGGGATTCATTTTTGCAACCTTCCGGTTACTAGTCCAACGCTCTAACCACCTGCCTTACACTGCACTCCACGAGGAGCCTGCATGGCAGGCTGACTACCTGTTATGCGAGGGCAGCAAGAAGCCAAGGTAAGTTGCTAGCTAGCGTTAAACTTATCTTATAAAAAACTATCAATCTTAACATAATCACTAGTTAACTACACATGGTTGATGATATTACTAGTTTATCTAACGTGTCATGCGTTGCATATAATCGATGCGGTGCCTGTTAATTTCTCATCGAATCACAGCCTACTTCGCCAAACGGGTGATTTAACAAGCGCATTTGCGAAAAAAAAGCACTGTCGTTGCACCAATGTACCTAACCATAAACATCAATGCCTTTCTTTAAAATCAATACACAAGTATATCTTTTTAAACCTGCATATTTAGTTAATATTGCCTGCTAACATGAATTTATGTCACTTCTCTTGCGTTCCGTGCAAGCAGTCAGGGTATATACAGCAGTTTGGGCCGCCTGGCTCATTGCGAACTGTGTGAAGTCCATTTATTCCTAACAAAGACCGTAACTAATTAGCCAGAATTCGACATAATTATGACATAACATTGAAGGTTGTGCAATGTAACAGGAATATTTAGACTTAGGGATGCCACCCGTTAGATAAAATACGGAACGGTTGCGTTTTTCACTGAAATAATAAAACGTTTCGTTTTCGAAATGACCGTTTCCGGATTCGACCATATTAATGACCAAAGGCTCGTATTTCTGTGTGTTATGTTATAGTTAAGTCTATGATTTGATATTTGATAGAGCAGTCTGACTGAGCGATGGTAGGCAGCAGCAGGCTCATAAGCATTCATTCAAACAGCACCTTCGTGCGTTCTGCCAGCAGCTCTTCGCAATTCTTCAAGCATTGCGCTGTTTATGACTTCATGCCTATCAACCCCCGAGATTAGGCTGGTGTAACCCATGTGAAATGGCTAGCTAGTTAGCGGGTGCGCGCTAATAGCGTTTCAAACATCACTCGCTCTGAGACTTGGGAGTGGTTGTTCCCCTTGCTCTACATGGGTAACGCTGCTTCGAGGATGGCTGTTGTCGACGTGTTCCTGGTTCGAGCCCAGGTAGGAGCGAGGAGAGGGACGGAAGCTATACTGTTACACTGGCAATACTAAAGTGCCTATTAGAACATCCAATAGTCAAAGGTATATGAAATACAAATGGTAGAGAGAGAAATAGTCCTATAATAACTACAACCTAAAACGTCTTACCTGGGAATATTGAAGACTCATGTTAAAAGGAACCACCAGCTTTCATATGTTCTCATGTTCTGAGCAAGGAACTTAAACGTTAGCTTTCTTACATGGCACATATTGCACATTTACTTTCTTATCCAACACTTTGTTTTTGCATTATTTAAACCAAATTGAACATGTTTCATTATTTATTTGAGGCTAAATTGATTCTATTGATGTATTATATTAAGTTAAAATAAGTGTTCATTCAGTATTGTTGTAATTGTCATTATTACAAATACTAACTTTTTTTTAATTAAATAAGTGAAAGAAAAAAATAATAAATTGGCCGATTAATCGGTAGCGTCTTTTTTGGTCCACCAATAATCAGTATCGGCGTTGAAAATCAGAATCGGTCGACCTCTAATATACACATATACACACACACACACACACACACACACTTGAACTCCAGTTTAAAGTTGAACCAGAAAACCATTCTCTGTAGACAGCAGATCCTGGGGATGCCAGAAATTGTTGTGGAGCAACAGTGCCCCCTCTTGGGTGTTAGAGGCACAGCCTCTCAGCAGATTGTGATGAACTGTGGCTGCTCCTCCCATTAGCTTGGCTTGCCTCAGGTCTGTAGCTATCTATTCCCAACAGGCCCATGTAAGTGGATTTAAATAAATTGATTGATGTTTTTCTTGCTTGGGAGGAAATATTGAGAGAACATTTTTTTTAATCATCCCACTATAGTGTGTATGAGATAAAGAAAAGCACATATTACTGTGTGAGAGTGAGAGATTATTATTATTATTTTTAAATGTCTTCACATATACAAACAGTTTAGTAATGCCAACGTCCATAGCATACAAGCCAGTGAATTCTATGCGTTACAGCTGGATGAGTCAACAGAGCTGTGCCAGGCTCCTGGTATATGTCCGTTACGTTTATGGGGGGTCAATTAAGGAAGACACCCTTTTCTACAAACCACTGGAAACCAGGACAACATGAGAGGATATTTTTTAAGTACTGGACAGCTTTGTGACATCAAATGGACTTTGGTGGTCAAGATGTGTTGGTATCTGCAAAAGCCATGACAGGGAGACACAGCGGAGTGGTAAGGCGCGTGCAAGCAGTTGCTCCTGACGCAACTTGGGTACACTGCAGCATCCACCGAGAGGCTCTTGCTGCCAAAGGAATGCCTGACAGCTTGAAAGACATTTGGAGACGAGCTTAAAGTTTTTTTTACAGACCAGAATTTTCACTTGTCTGACCGCTTGCATGATGACGAGTTTCTCACACGACTGGCCTATCTGGGTGATGTTTTTTTCTTGCCTGAATGATCTGAATCTAGGATTACAGGGACTCTCCGCAACTATACTCAATGTGTGGGACAAAATTGAGGCTATGACTGACCCTTTCCCTCCTGGACAAAAGGAACACTTACGTGAGAATGCTATTCATTGACTACAGCTCAGCGTTCAACACCATAGTACCCTCAAAGCTCATCACTAAGCTAAGGATCCTGGGATTAAACACCTCCTTCTGCAACTGGATCCTGGACTTCCTGACGGGCCGCCCCCAGGTGGTGAGGGTAGGTAGCAACACATCTGCCACGCTGATCATCAACACTGGAGCTCCCCAAGGGTGCGTGCTCAGTCCCCTCCTGTACTCCCTGTTCACCCACGACTGCATGCCCAGGCACGACTCCAACACCATCATTAAGTTTGCAGACGACAACAGTGGTAGGCCTGATCACCGACAAGACAGCCTATAGGGAGGTCAGAGACCTGGCCGAGTGGTGCCAGAATAACAACCTATCCCTCAACGTAACCAAGACTAAGGAGATGATTGTGGACTACAGGAAAAGGAGGACCGAGCACGCCCACATTCTCATCGACGGGGCTGTAGTGGAGCAGGTTGAGAGCTTCAAGTTCCTTGGTGTCCACATCAACAACAAACTAGAATGGTCCAAACACACCAAGACAGTCGTGAAGAGGGCACGAGAAAGCCTATTCCCCCTCAGGAAACTAAAAAGATCTGGCATGGGTCCTGAGATCCTCAAAAGGTTCTACAGCTGCACCATCGAGAGCATCCTGACTGGTTCCATCACTGCCTGGTACGGCAATTGCTTGGACTCTGACCGCAAGGCACTACAGAGGGTAGTGTGTACAGCCCAGTACATCACTGGGGCTAAGCTGCCTGCCATCCAGGACCTCTACACTAGGCGGTGTCAGAGGAAGGCCCTAAAAATTGTCTGACAATTTTTAGTCATAGACTGTTAAAGACTGTTCTCTCTACTACCGCAAGGCAAGCGGTACCGGAGTGCCAAGTCTAGGACAAAAAGGCATCTCAACAGTTTTTACCCCGAAGCCATGAGACTCCTGAACAGGTAATCAAATGGCTACCCGGACTATCTGCCTTGTGTGCCCCCCCAACCCCCCCCCCCAACCCCTCTTTTTACGCTGCTGCTACTCTCTGTTTATCATATATGCATAGTCGCTTTAACTATACATTCATGTACATACCACCTCAATTGGCCCGACCAACCAGTGCTCCCGCACATTGGCTAACCGGGCTGTCTGAATTGTGTCCCGCCACCCACCAACCCCTCTATTACACTACTGCTACTTTCTGTTCATCATATATGCATAGTCACTTTAACCATATCTACATGTACATACTACCTCAATCAGCCTGACTAACCGGTGTCTGTATGTAGCCTCGCTACTTTTATAGCCTTGCTACTGTATATAGCCTGTCTTTTCACTGCTTTTTTTTTCTTTACTTACCTATTGTTCCCCTAATACCTTTTTTTTACACTATTGGTTAGAGCCTGTAAGTAAGCATTTCACTGTAAGGTCTACTACATCTGTTGTATTCGGCACACGTAACAAAAAAACTTTGATTTGATTAACAAGGAAAACAGGTCTTTTCATCATTGTATGATTTTTTTGTGTGCAAATGAACTCATGCTTACGGACAATGTCAAATGTAATAAAGCGAAGCACCTCAGTGAGTTGGGTGCGCAATTACTTTCCCAAAACGGATGACACAAACAACTGGATTCGTTATCCCTTTCATGCTCTGCCTCCAGTCCACTTACCGATATCTGAACAAGAGAGCCTCATCGAAATTGCAACAAGAAGTTCTGTGAAAATTTTATTTAAATCAGAAGCCTCAGCCAGATTTCTGGATTGGGCTGCGCTCAGAGTATCCTGCCTTGGCAAATCGTGCTGTTAAGACACTGATGCCCTTTGCAACCATGTACCTATGTGAGAGTGGATTCTCAGCCCTCACTAGCATGGAAACTAAATACAGGCACAGACTGTGTGTGGAAAATGATTTAAGACTGAAACTCACTCCAATACAACCCAACATTGCAGAGTTATGAGCGTCCTTTCAAGCACACCCTTCATTAACCTGTGGTGAGTTATTCACAATTTTCGATGAACAAATAAGGTTTTATATGTAAGATGGTTAATTAAAGAGTAAAATGATTGATTATTATTTGTGCCCTGGTCCTATAAGAGCTCTTTGTCACTTCCCACGAGCCTGGTTGTGAAAAAACACACTCATTCTTATGTTTAATAAATGTATCGTATGTGTGTGGCAGGCTTACAATGATGGAAAAAAATAACATTTGAGAGTGCGCTGACCCTGGTGCTAGAGGGGGTACGTAGCTGGAGGTTGAATGTTTGAAGGGGTATGGGACTATAAGAAGTTTGGGAACCACTGCCTAGAGAAAACAAAAAAAACAATACATACCTCGGCCTAAACATCAGCGCCACAGGTAACTTCCACAAAGCTGTGAACGATCTGAGACAAGGTAAGAAGGGCCTTCTATGCCATCAAAAGGAACATAAAATAATACATACCAATTAGGATCTGGTAAAGAAAACTTGAATCAGTTATAGAACCCATTGCACTTCATTGTTGAGGTCTGGGGTCCGCTCACTAACCAAGAATTCACAAAAATGGGACAAACACCAAATTGAGACTCTGCATGCAGAATTCTGCAAAAAAGATCTTTATGTACAACGTAAAACACCAAATAATGCATGCAGAGCAGAATTAGGGCGATACCTGCTAATTATCAAAATCCAGAAAAGAGCTGTTAAATTCTACAACCACCTAAAAGGAAGCGATTCCCAAACCTTCCATAACAAAGCCATCACCTACAGAGAGATGAACCTGGAGAAGAGTCCCTTAAGCAAGCTGGTCCTGGGACTCTGATCACAAACAAACAGACCCCACAGAGCCTCACAATCAGACCCAACCAAATCTTGAGAAAATATCATTCTTTCCAGTGTGTCAAGTAATTAACCAAAAAAATGTGCAAACTAGAATGCCATTTGCCCTAAACAGAGAGTACACAGTGGCAGAATACCTGACCATTGTGACAGACCCAAACTTAAGGAAAGCTTTGACTATGTACAGACTCAGTGAGCATAGCCTTGCTATTGAGAAAGGCCACCGTAGACAGACCTGGCTCTCAAGAAGACAGGGTATGTGCACACTGCCCACAAAATGAGGTTGAAACTGAGCTGCACTTCCTAACCTCCTGACAAATGTATGACCATATTAGAGACACATATTTCCCTCAGATTACACAGATCCACAAAGAATTCGAAAACCCAATTTTGAGAAACTCCTATATCTACTGGGTGAAATACCAGTGTGCCATCACAGTAGCAAGATGTGTGACCTGTTGCAACAAGGGCAACCAGTGAAGAACAAACACCATTGTAAATACAACCCATATTCGTTTATTTATTTTCCCTTTTGTACATCACTCTATATAGACATAATATGACATTTGAAATGTCTTTATTCTTTTGGAACTTCTGAGAGTGTAATGTTTACTTTTCATTTTTGTTTATTTCACTTTCTTTCGTTTATTATCTACTTCACTTGCTTTGGCAATGTTAATATATGTTTCCCATGCCAATAAATCCCTTATATTGATTTTAAGAGTGAGTGTGTGAGAGAGAAGAGAGAGAAGAGAGAGAAGAGAAGAGAGAAGAGAGAAGAGAGAAGAGAGAAGAGAGAAGAGAGGAGAGAGAGAGAGAGAGAGAGAGAGAGAGAGAGAGTGTGTGTGTGTGAGAGAGAGAGAGAGAGAGAGAGAGAGAGAGAGAGAGATATTGTGTGTGTGTGAGAGAGAGAGAGAGAGAGAGAGAGAGTGAGAGAGAGAGAGTGAGAGAGAGAGAGAGAGTGAGAGAGAGTGAGAGTGAGAGAGTGAGAGAACTCTGGGGACAGAATACTAAAAAAACACCAACACCTGATAAACCTGGTGTTACCATAACAACCAACATTTTCTGATGAAAATCTGCAAATGTTGTCCATTGATGGTCATAAATGGTCTACTGACACTGTACAGATACAGACCCCACAGGACTAAAAGGAAAGCTGGCCCTTGAGGCCATCGTTAACAAGCTCCCTGCTGTCTGGTTTCAGGTCTGCTTCATTGTCAAGAGGGACACATGCAGAATTAGCATCCATTTTGGAGATTGAATGGATCCCCTGAGATCTGCTAAGTAAACAGCCCCTCTGTTTTGAGTGGGTAACAAAGGTGTGTGTGTTCAACAGTGTGAAGTAGGCTATTTACCTCAGAATCCTCATTTCTGACACCGAGCTCCAGCACTGCATGTGGATCCTTCAACTTGGCTTGGGTGGACTTAGCCATCTGAAGGTTGAGCTGCCATCCGACATGTTCCAGCTATCAACCATACAGAAACCACGATAAAAACATTTTAAATGGTGTTCGTTGTTGCAGTAACTTCATTGTTGATGCAATATCCCCAGCGGACTTGGCAGTTTCACCCATTAAGGATTCTAGCTTTAAGAAATCTTAAGAAACAATTCTGGCCCGGTTTTTCCCAATAGCGCTGAAATTTAGGCTTACAAGTGTTAACGCTCTATCGTTCAAAATCTTGATTCTATGTTTAGTGGAGATCTTGTATAAAGTGATGTGGAAGGGCAAGAAAGCACCTAACGACCAACTTAGCCGAGGCAGTCGGTAAATAACAAGCCTTTAAGTGCAACTTTAGTAACAATGGTTTTGGGAAACGGCTCTGATTTAAATATGCCCCAACGAAGGTTCTAACGATGATCTTAACCTTAAGATGCTTTTGGGAAACCCGGGCCCTGATCAGTTGGATGGTACAGTGAAAGCACATTTAAAGCAGAGGCCCAATGGGACCGCTAAGTGGCAGAACGCTCCATTAATCTGCTTTAGCAGTGAAATAGATTAGGTGTGGTGAGAGGAGAGATGATGCTAAGTGTTTAATGATGCCGAGTGGCATAATAAACCTGGAGTTCTCTCTGTGTGGTCCCAGGATGTCACAGCACCAAGTGTGATGACACCCACTCCAGCCTCCCAAGGAGGACAATGCTAAAGACTACTTCCTAAATGGCACCCTAATCCCTGATGGTCCCTGTCAAAAGTAGTGCACTATAAGTAGTGTACTATATAGGGAATAAAGTGCCATTTAGGACACCCCCGAAGACTGCTGTCAATAAGATTATCATGACAACATCACAGGCAATAGTTTTTTTTAACCAGGCAAGTCAGTTAAGATCAAATTCTTATTTTCAATGACGGCCTACCAGGGAACAGTGGGTTAACTGCCTTGTTCAGGGGTAGAACATTTGTATAATGTATAATCGTTTATGTTCAAATTATCAGTTGGATCTGGCAGTTTCCTATCCATGCCAGTGTGGCTCGGGACTTTAGCTCAACTGGACTGGCTTAATGCCACAAAGAAAGTGCAAACGTTTTCTGCTTTCATTGTTTAGCCACTAGAGATAGGAAAGCCTAAACATTATGTTTGTACGCAATGCAATAATGCAATTAGCCATTCTACGTACTTGTGCAGTGACGCAATTTGTAACTGGACACAACTACTCAAGATCGCCATTTCTCGTAGCTACAGTAATGGCATTATTTCGTTGAGTACGTACGATATAAATAAAGCTTAAACGCCATAGCAGGGGCAGATTTATTGCACTGCCGTTCACACAGTTTCTCCTCACCTTTTTGGGAGCAAAAATCCTCTGCCTGACCTTCTCCACGACATCTGGGCAAACAGCGGTCCAGGCCTGGCAGAAGGCCTCCGCCTTCTCTGGGGAAAGATGGATCTTCTCCAGCTGCTGCTTCAGGGATGCAGGCTTCACATTATGATAGACAGCCTGCATAGAGATAGACGATCTGTAATAGTGATAGACAGCCTGCATAGAGATAGACAATCTGTAATAGTGATAGACAGCCTGCATAGAGATAGGGGATCTGTAATAGTGATAGACAGCCTGCATAGAGATAGGGGATCTGTAATAGTGATAGACAGCCTGCATAGAGATAGGGGATCTGTAATAGTGATAGACAGCCTGCATAGAGATAGGGGATCTGTAATGGTGATAGACAGCCTGCATAGAGATAGGGGATCTGTAATAGTGATAGACAGCCTGCATAGAGATAGGGGATCTGTAATAGTGATAGACAGCCTGCATAGAGATAGGGGATCTGTAATAGTGATAGACAGCCTGCATAGAGATAGGGATCTGTAATAGTGATAGACAGCCTGCATAGAGATAGGGGATCTGTAATAGTGATAGACAGCCTGCATAGAGATAGGGGATCTGTAATAGTGATAGACAGCCTGCATAGAGATAGGGGATCTGTAATAGTGATAGACAGCCTGCATAGAGATAGGGGATCTGTAATAGTGATAGACAGCCTGCATAGAGATAGGGGATCTGTAATAGTGATAGACAGCCTGCATAGAGATAGGGGATCTGTAATAGTGATAGACAGCCTGCATAGAGATAGGGGATCTGTAATAGTGATAGACAGCCTGCATAGAGATAGGGGATCTGTAATAGTGATAGACAGCCTGCATAGAGATAGGGGATCTGTAATAGTGATAGACAGCCTGCATAGAGATAGGGGATCTGTAATAGTGATAGACAGCCTGCATAGAGATAGGGGATCTGTAATAGTGATAGACAGCCTGCATAGAGATAGGGGATCTGTAATAGGACTCGAGGCACTTTTCTTTTTATTCACCGTCGCTTAATACATGTTTAGACGCTAAATCTTGGTCTACATTTTTTATTTATTTATTTTATTTCATCTTTATTTAACCAGGTAGGCTAGTTGAGAACAAGTTCTCATTTGCAACTGCGACCTGGCCAAGATAAAGCAAAGCAGTTCGACACATACAACAACACAGAGTTACACATGGGATAAACAAAACATACAGTCAATAATACAGTAGAAAAAAGAAAACTCAAAGTCTATATACAGTGTGTGCAAATGAGGTAAGATAAGGGAGTTAAGGAAATAAATAGGCCATGGTGGAAATTACAATAAAGCAATTAAACACTGGAATGATAGAAGATGGACTATCTCTACTGAGCATCCAACCCAGCTTTAATGAGGGAAAAAGGTACATGTACAGTATGTGGCCATACCATTGAGATGTTATACCAATTCTACACATGACACCTCAACTCATATTACTCAGTGGAGAAACCTACCGCCAGGTGAAGTTTCCTGTAGAATTCTGGGTGAATTGCAATGATGAAAGTCAATGCTTCTGTAGTTTGTTAGTAGTCAGCTATTTGGCTGGCAGCTGGCGTTTGTGTGACCACACTGTTATGGAGCGGCAGGTAGCCTAGTGGTTAGAGGTTTGGGCCAGTAACCGAAAGGTTGCTGGATCGAATCCCCGAGCTGACAAGATACAAATCTGTTGTTCTGCCCTGAACAAGGCAGTTAACCCACTGTTCCTAGGCCGTCATTGTAAATAAGAATTTGTTCTTAACTGACTTGCCTAGTTAAATAAAGGTTAAATAAGAAATATAACAAAGCATGTTCTCTTTCAAGCTTAATTATTTTATATTGTGACAATCATCATCACCAATAGCAGCATAGAAAGGTTACAGTGTGCATACTTCGGATACTTGAACACGTCATACATCCTTTTTAAAATTGCTCTGTATGTGACACCTAAAAATTCTCAAATCAGCTTCAAACTGGGCAACAGTACACTACATTCTAGACTGGAAACGGTAAGTTAACTGTGCAACAATGAATTTAATATATTTTATTCTACACTATACAGTGCATTCGGAAAGTATTCAGACCCCTTAACTTTATCCACATTTTGTTACGTTACAGCCTAATTCTATATTAATTAAATCATTTAAATTGACGAGGAAAAAAACAATTTAAATAATCTACACACAATACCCCAAAATGACAGAACTATGATTTTTTTGCAAATGTATTAAACATAAAAAACAGAAATACCTTATTTAAATAAGTATTCAGACCCTTTGCTATAAGACTTGAAATTGAGCTCAGGTGCATCCTGTTTCCATTGATCATCCTTGAGATGTTTCTACAACTTGATGGGAGTCCACCTGTGGTAAATTCAATTGATTTGGAAAGGCACACAAACAGTTAAATAGTATCCGCAAAACACCAGTCTCAACGTCAACAGTGAAGAGGCGACTTCGGGATGCTGGCCTTCTAGGCAGGGTTCCTCTGTCCAGTGTCTGTTCTTTTGCCCATCTTAATCTATTCTTTTTATTGGCCAGTATGGCATTTTCTTTGCAACTCTCCCTAGAAGGCCAGCATCCCAAAGAAAATGCCATATCTCAGACTGGCCAATAAAAAGAAAAGATTAAGATGGGCAAAAGAACACAGACACTGGACAGAGGAACTCTGCCTAGAAGGCCAGCATCCGTAATCGCCTCTTCACTGTTGACGTTGAGACTGGTGTTTTGCGAATACTATTTAATGAAGCTGCCAGTTGAGGACTTGTGAGGCGTCTGTTTCTCAAACTAGACACTCTAATGTACTTGTCCTCTTGCTCAGTTGTGCACCGGGGCCTCCCACTCTTTCTATTCTGGTTAGAACCAGTTTGAGCTGTTCTGTGAAGGGAGTAGTACACTGCGTATGAGATCTTCAGTTTCTTGGCAATTTCTCACATGGAATAGACTACATTTCTCAGAACAAGAATAGACTGACGTGTTTCAGAAGAAAGTTATTTGTTTCTGGCCATTTTGAGCCTGTAATCGAACCCACAAATACTGATGCTCCAGATACTCAACTAGTCTAAATGCCAGTTTTATTGCTTCTTTAATCAGAACAACAGTTTTTAGCTGTGCTAACATAATTAACTTAAAAAAAGGGTTTTCTAATGATCAATTAGCCTTTTAAAATGATAAACTTGGACTAGCTAACAACGTGCCATTGGAACACAGGAGTGATGGTTGTTGATAATGGGCCTCTGTACGCCTATGTAGATATTCCATTAAAAAAAAACCCTGCCGTTTCCAGCTACAATAGTCATTTACAACATTAACAATGTCTAAACTGTATTTCTGATCAATTTCATGTTATGTCAATGGACAAAAAATAAGCTTTTCTTTCAAAAACAAGGACATTTCTAAGTGACCCCAAGCTTGAGTGGCAGTGTAGAGTGCAGCGACGCTCTCCATCCAACGTGACAGAGCTTGAGAGGATCTGCAGAGAAGAATGGGAGAAACTCCCTAAATACAGGTGTGCCAAGCTTGTAGCGTCATACCCAAGAAGACACTAGGCTGTAATCGCTGCCAAAGGTGCTTCAACAAAGTATTGAGTAAAGGGTACTGAATACTTATATAAATGTAATTTCAGTTATTATTTTTAATACATTTGCAAAAACTTCTAAAAAAATGATTTTTGTTTTTGTCATTATGGGGTATTGTGTGTAGATTGATGTGGGAAAAAATGATTTCATCAATTTTAGAATAAGGCTGTAATGTAACAAAATGTGGAAAAAGTGAAGGGGTCTGAATAATTTCTGAATGCACTGTATATACAAAAGTCTATGGACACACCTTCAAATTAGTGGATTGGTTATTTCAGACACACCCATTGCTGACAGGTGTGTAATAAATTAGCATAGGGAGTAGAATGGCACGTACTGAAGAGCTCAGAGACTTTCAACATGGCATCGTCATAGGATGCCACCTTTCCAACAAGTCAGTTTGTCAAATGTCTGCCCTGCTAGAGCTGCCCCGGTCAACTGTAAGTGCTGTTATTGTGAAGTGGAAACTTCTAGTAGCAACAAAGGCTCAGCTGCAAAGTGGTAGTCCACATAAGCTCACAGAACGGGACCACCGAGACGATTCTGTGCTTTCAACTTTGTGGCAACAGGCTGGGGACAGCCTAATCGGCCACGCCGATTAATTGGTCGAATCTCTAATCAGTGCCCGACCTCACTAACGCTCGTGGCTGAATGGAAGCAAGTCCCTGCAGCAATGTTCCAACATCTAGTGGAAAGCCTTCCCAGAAGAGTGGAGGTTGTTATAGCAGCAAGGGGGGGGGGACCAACTCCATTTTAATGCCCATTATTTTGGAATGAGATGTTTGACAAGCAGGTGTGCACATACTTAAGGTAATTTAGTGTAGCTAGAGTTGAGGCGAACATCAAGGCCTACTTACCTGTTCTAGAATGAAGGCAGTTGTATCCAGCACCAGACTGAGATCCTGCTTGTCCAATGACAGCGCACTCTGCAGTTTCTGTTCTTCCTCCTCACTGAACGTGCGCTCTTCCTGAGGGACACAATTAACTTTATCATTCTTTGTAAACACATGTACTGGAAAAATGGATTCAAGCGGGCTGCAGCAATAGCATGACTAAAGCCAGATGTTTGACGGCACTAGAAACACCAGTGCCACTTGCACTATTCTATAAAACCCAAGTGAGGCTTATCATGCATCACAGAGTTTGTGTAGCCTGGGAGCCAGTCGGTTTCTTCTTTCTCACCAACTAAACCGTAATGAATTGTCAGGCTGGACAATGACAGCAATGGATTTAGCAAGAGACGCCACCTGACTTGCTCTCTCGAGACACCTACCTTCAGGTGAAGTTTCTGCAGAATTCGTGAAAGTAGTCTGGAGAATTTATTCAGTTCAATTGTGTTGATGGAAGTTACTGCTTCTTTTATGCTGTGGATTGAATAACAACGTCAGATTGTGTGGAGCACAATTAGCTAACAGGCATGGATGAAACTGCTCTCATGAATGGATGAGTAGGACTAGCCTAAAAATTCCGACCTTAAGAAATTAACGAAAGTCGGATTCTTATGGCTGTAACATGACCTCTATTTCTCATGTAAATATTGCTATAGAGTGAGACCCTTGGGCAATTTCATAAAGATTGACTAGCAAGATGACTTTTCGACTATGTTATTAGCTTGCTAGCTAGCAGGGCTAGCTTAACGTTTCATTTAGAAAACATGTTACCTTGAAGTAGAAAACGGAAACTAAATGCCCACCTTTGTGTTTCTGTGATTATGGCAGCCATCACGGTCTTCTGTATGTTGAACAAATATATTATTCGTTTAAATCTGTCACTACAAAATGCAACAGCAGGAATCCTTATTTTCTCTTCCTGTTATGAAACGCTGCATTCGCGACCATCTATATTGCGCGCTCAGCTCGTTCATTCACTAAACCACTTCATTACACACCAGTACCAAATCAATTTAATATAACATTGTAATCTATGCTGTTATAATTAACAATAAGGTATATATATTGCTGGTTTGCTACGAACTGACAATTACATTAAAAAAAAAAAAAAAATCTGCATAAAAGCTGCGCAAGACTTGGTCGAAAGCAGTCACGTGCTGTCATACTGTCGTATATTTGTGCATGACTTTGTTCTATATCGCAGTAAATTGTGAATCAATTATCTATCAATGGCATTGTAGTTTAGTCAAGTACTGGCCACTAATATACTTTATGATGGCGTATTGCTTTATCTAGTAGCATGGCGCACCAATCACTTCAAAATGTAATCATGGGATCAAATAAAATTATGTCACATGCGCCGAATACAACAGGTGTTGTCGGTAGCCCTTTCTTGAACTGCATTGCTGGTTAAGAAAATATTTACTAAATAAACTAAAGTAAAACATTTCATAAAAAGTTACACAAAATAAACAATAACGAGGCTATATAAAAGGGGGTGCCGGTACCGATAGCAAAGAGAATAGTCTATGACTTGGGTGACCGGAGTCTTTGACAATGTCCATAAGATGTTACCTACTTAGATCAAACTGTGGTCCAACTTTCTCCTCTTTCAGACAAACATACTTAACTGCGCTATTATATTATTGATTACAATGAAACCTAACTGCCAACACAAATTCCAAATAGGCAAAAAATGATTCAATACTTTATTAAGTTGCAAAAAAACAAAAAACACATGCACTGATTAAATCAAGAGGAACATTTTTGATAAGACAAAATCATTGTTTAAACCATTGTGTATACAGGTAAGACAAAGAAATACAATTTCAGCATATATCGTCATATCAGTGGAGGCTGGTGAGGGGAGGACAGCTGATGATTGCTGGAACACCATTCCACATATTCCGCTACAGCCATTACCACATGCCCGTCCTTCCCAATTAAGATGCCTCCAACCTCCTGTGCATCATATATTGTATATAACAATATTCTGTTAAGTTTGTTTTACAAACCACTAAAGTATGAATTTCCAATACTGTAGCAGCCACGACAGTGAGGGTCGAGGAATGGAATAAATAAATACTTCATTTTCTCAACAGAACAAAGCCACATCAATGTCATTTAAAACCAGGGAGAGAAGAAAAAAAAGTTAACGCCCAAAAAATTCACACAGTACCTTCATGCTCTTTGAGAAAAGTTGGTATTTGTTCGGATTTTGGTTAAACAAATTGCATGGTAAACATTGGTCGACTTCTGCATGGTGGGTCTTGCCGGCTATTTAAAGGAGGGTAAGTTTGGCACTTTTATGCTGATGTCTCCAATGTTGATGTTTCTGGGCATTTCGGGGAGGTTCATGTTCTTTACGGCTGACACTGCGCGAGCAGGGGCTCCTGCAATACCAGCCTAGACACAAAACATAAATATAAAAGAGTTAAGAGTCCCTAGAAACACTTACACCACTCGACCCTCACAATGGACAGGGACACACAACCGCACAGGACGAAACATACAGCACCACAGACACCAGACAAAATGCAAAGCATCAACTTTTAAAAACAGACATATGTGCAAATGTACATCCAAATGCCTAGCTTCATATGCACATGCAATATTTGGTTCATTTATGATTTACATCACAACCAGGGCCAAATATGAATCAACTATGAGAACATAGTGCTACATTCATTGATCTTAAAATATTAAATTTACTTTTAAAAAGACAGAGGCAGCATTGCTTGAAAAGTGAACCAACCAAATTCTTAAGGACTGATAAGGATACAAATGCAAGGAGAGAATTGGGTAAAGCAGAAAAAATGGATTTTGATATGAGGAGGAAATGAAGCTATAGTTATGTATAGAATGTTTATAGAATTTAGAAAACATAAATTGGGCATGTGACTGAAGTGAAATGTCTTATATAGGCTATGTGTCTTGGGAAACTAACTAGAGCAATATCAGATGGCCTAATGTAAATCACTCTACACTAAGATTTACTGCTTACTCACATCTGTATGTGAGGGGGACCGAGTGGCGCAGCGGTCTGAGGCGTCACTACAGACCCGGGTTCGATCCAAGGCTGTATCACAACTGGCTGTGATCGGGAGTCCCATATGGCGGCGCAAAATTGGCCCAGCGCTGTCCGAGTTAAGGGATGGTTTGGCCGGGGTAGGCCGTCATTGTAAATAAGAATTTGCTCTTAACTGACTTGCCTAGTTAATTAAAGGTTGAATAAATAAAAACAATCTGTATGTGAACATTTCTTACAGCTTAAATATTTCTGTGAAATATAACACCATTATTAGAATTCATAATAGTTTCAGACCTTTTTATGACCATTCCTGAAGTACAATAAACAGACTGTTTTTACCAGTTAGAACATTTAGGAACTTTTAAGGATATACTGTAATATATTACAATTTTAACAACTCAGAAGGGAACTCTTCACAGGGTAAGGTAAGGACTTAATAGTTGGTAACGTGGGTGACTATGTTCAATCTAGGCTAATGTTTGATTATTATAAAAGTACATAAAAGATACAAGCGACAGCTATTCAATGTTGAGAGTTATTTCCACGGCATTACCCAATGACATGGACCATGTGGGGAATTGTTGTAATACTGTGACACAGCAGGGTGTCTACTCTATGGTAAACTGAAGGAGAGGGAGGAAACACACTAAAGCAGTGAATTTCAAAGCATTGTTCAATAGAAAATGATACAAAAAGGTTATGTAATTTGAGATACAAAACAAAATTGGTTGAAATGTCAATAGCAAAATAAGTAATGGACATTTGCTATGAATAACATTTCTTGATCCCTAGATTGAGGGATTGCTTTTGAAAATCACAGCTGTTCTTCTACAGAATCTTCAACAGTCAGACCCAAAAATTTAAATTCTAATCAGCTTCTAGGCTACACTTTCTAGTTGTGAAAATGAGTAGAACTAGGCATCTTTTCAACTACCATAGGACCAGTTACAAATATTAAATCAGTGACATTCACTAAATGTTTAAACCAGTTGTTTAGCCATTTCTACAATTATTTTCCAATGGTTTTGTTCTGAGCAGAACCCTTCGTTCTGTTCCAATGTTCCCGACCAACAAAATAAAGAATTATACCTACAGAGAAGCAGCTTCTACGGAGGAATTTTGAATGTCTTTGAACTTCAGAGTTGGCTTAACGTTGGACCAGAGATGCTAGATCACTAACAAGCTTCTGTGTGCAGAGCGGCACCAAAATTAAAACATCTTACCTTTTTGTGGTTAATAAATCTAATGTGAAATGTGATAACTATAGTATCCCAAACTAGCAATGAAAAAGTAAATTCATTCTTCTCTAATAAGAAATGTCTCTCTCCATCTTCTGAATCACACTTGTAACGTCAGTAGGCTTATTGCTATGCTTCGGAGGGGGAGGGGCAGGTAGCCTACACACGCACACACACTGGCAAAGATGTTCAGCTGGCAGGCAGACGCTGGAAGAAGTTTCAGATTGACAGAGGGAGGTCTTTGCATAGGCGCTTTGTTGGGGTTTTTTGTGGGAGATTTTTTTGTTGTTGCCCGGAACTTAAAATAGTATTAACCGGTTCCAATGCTTTTAAAATAACAGTTCGGTTCCGGAACAGTATAGATCACTTTCATTCCAGGTTCCGGTTCGGTTCCCTGAACCGGTTATAACCCTTGACGTACACAGAATTCTAATTTCATCCTCTGTAATTAAAAACACGAGGTCAGTTTAAGTGTCCTTCATAAATTTTGCTGCCCTCAAGTTGAGTGACAATACAGAGTAGCTACTGTCCTCAATGAGAACAACCCTGGGTTTTTACTGACCTTGGCAGCCAGTCAACTAAATGATACTGTATAGCCTACACTATATGTAACAACTCAAGGGAGACAAAAATAGACTTGCTCCTTGCCAGTTGCCCAAAGGCCTAGGTTTCTGGTCTAGTACTCAGTCACGCATAGCTATGTTAAGAATCACACCATACTTAAAAACTATGTTCCATTGGTTTCCCCAAACAGGCAGTGTCAGGCAGTGTCAGCAGGCAGTGTCAGCACTGAGCTGTGACTGCCTGGGAAACCAAATGACTGGCTTGGGATATGGTCTGTTGATTAATAAACACTAATGTCACACACCGGGGGGGGGGGGGGGGGGGGGTGTGAGACACATTTCATGTATGTAAACAGTGGTTTACACGTGTCATAAAATCAGTCTGATGAGAGTTATAGGGCAGCAAAGCAGAGCGTGGTGACAAGGACCAGTAGAGATAAAGCAACAGCATGCGGTGTTGTACTTGGCTAGCTATGAGCCTAGCGAGATGTGGCTCGAAATTTTCAGCACCTGCGAAATTGAGACGAGACCTCTGTTACAGACACAAACACCGAGCCAGACCAGACAGGTGAACAGTATAATTGCACCTCTTAGAGCCTCACCACAGGAGGTCGGTGCACCTTAATTGGGGAGGACGGGCTCGTGGTAATGGCTGGAGCGGAAGGAGTGTAATGGTATCAAATACATCAAAACACATGGTTTCCAGGTGTTTGATGCCATTCCATTTGCTCTATTACAGACATTATTAGGAGCCGTCCTCCCCTCAGCAGCTCTTCTTACTTACTATACTTTTGGTAAACAGTACCGTCGGCTACAAGTATTACTCAAATGTAAACTTGCATACTTGCCACATCTCTCGTGCTACATCTGGAGGTGACAGTTGCCCCCCTTGAAGCAGGGCAGTGTAAACAGAATGGTCTCATTGAGCCAACACTCCCACAGTATAAATGGTAATACCGGAGCAATGTTTCTGAAACAGCTGAAATGTATTATTCCTAATATTTGAGACTTGTTTTATCGAGTTACCTGAAATTGCAGTAACAGCCTGTAACATTCAGATTTTTTGTTGCAGTAGCTGCTGGCTGCACTGAGCCACGTAAAACTATGGAAGCCCATCCCCACCACCAAAAACAAAATGTAGATCATACGAATAGGAGATGTTTTTTCACTTGTAACATTGTGTGGTGATTACAGAGGTGGCACCACATGTCCCAGAGTGGGGGGGAAATTGTTTTCCTGGGGCATAGAGTTTTTCCTGATCTGGTAGTAGGCTAACTAAACAACTCCAGACCCTAGTTGTAGTGTATGACATAGTAATAAATCACCTGTAAAAACATGTTTTATTTAGGCTATGGGACCAGTTTATTTTTGGATTCAGGAAAAAAATAATAATAATAAAACTATGGCAGGTATAGCCAAACAGTTCTGTATGGCTAAGCCTAGTCCTGCCCAATATCAAGTACCTGTTATCCTAAAAACTATTTACTGTCACCATACATGGAAGTTTCAAATGATAATTGAAACATGTTAACCAATTCCTTAATAGTAGCTAAGGCAATATAGGGTTTCATTCTTTTTAAGTAACAGTAATAAATTGTTGGGTCTGCTGTAAGATTTTGATGTTAGTGACGTCGTTTTGCTATTAAGTGGTCGGCCCATGGAGAACTAGGTATAGTGTGAATTTGGGAGGTTAAAGTACTCGGTTGGAAATTTAGCAGTACCTGTGTCTACCTGTCCTGTCTGGGAGACTGAAAGATAAACGTCTGTAAAGAGAGAGAATGGAAAGAACTAGAAGCGTCAGGGAAAAAGAGGAATGAGGAATGTTGTTAAAGCAGATCAAAGTAATTACAGTTTATATATACACTGAACAACAATATAAACAACATGTAAGTCTTGGTGCCATGTTCATGAGCAGAAACTTTTCAAACGCACAAAAAAGCTTATTGCGCTCAGATTTTGTGCACAAATTTGTTTATATCCCTGTTGGTGAGTATTTGTCCTTTGCCAAGTAATCCATCCACCTGACAGGTGTGGCATATCAAGAAGCTGATTGAACAGCATGACCATTACACAGGTGCACCTTGTGCTGGAGACAATAAAAGGCCACTCTAAAATGTGAAGTTTTGTCACACAACACATGCCACAGATGTCTTGAGGGAGTGTGATATTCACATGCTGACTGCAGGAATGTCCACCAGAGCTGTTGCCACAGAATAGAATGTTCATTTCTCTACCACAAACCGGCTACAACGTCGTTTTAGAGAATTTGGCAGTACGTCCAAATGGCCTCACAACCGCAGACCATGTGTAACCATGCCAGCCCAGGACCTCCACATCCGGCTACTTCACCTGCAGGATCATCGGAGACCAGCCACCCAGCAGCTGGTTAAACCGAGTAGTATTTCTGTCTGTAATAAAACCCTTGTGTGGGGAAAAACTCATTCGGATTGCTGGGCTTGGCTCCCAAGTGGGTGGGCCTATACCCTCCCAGGCCCACCCATACCCTCCCAGGCCCAGTTTATCAGCTGCTCCCCTGCCCAGTCATGTGAAATCCACAGATTAGGGCCCAATTGACTGATTTCCTATATGAACTGTAACTCCGTAAAATCTTTGAAATTGTTGCATGTTGCGTTTATATTTTTGTTCAGTATAAATAGAAAGTATTAAGACCTATCGTAGACCACATTCATAGACACTGAACTGAGAGGCCTCAACTTCTCCAAAGTCAAAGAAACAGTTAATTGAGTTTTACATTGAGCTGGTTGAGCATGTGAAAGTGAACTAAATCCAGCCTATCATTCTTCACCAATTTGTATTAACAATCTTTTCCTACATACTACTTGAAATGTATTTTGTTTACATCACTCTTATGACTCAGAATTAGCTTGGTGTTGAAGTTTGAATGAGTATGACTATGAGGAACACTGCGGTCTAGGGTAGGTCCAAGAAGGAAGAGACGGAGCACATCTGTTTGTTGAACAGTCAAAGACTCGGCTTACTATACACATGTCAATAATGATTCCATTTGATCAACCACAAAATGCGGCCTAAAGTTGTTACCAAAGCATTGTTTCCATTGTTAGACACAGCCACATTGCTACAGTGAGGTAAAAATATCTGTAGATGTTTGAAACAAAGATAACAGCAAGTTACACATCCATGGGGACTTCAGTTTCACCACGTAACCTTATATTGTGTAGTAGCACTACATTGCAATAACAGCGAGCAAACGTAACCTGACAAAATATCTCCTTCAAAGAACTTACTGATAAACATTTGTGGCTTTTAAATATTTCGCTTCATATTCATTTATTAACTAACTAGAGAACTTTGTGTGTGTGTCAATTTAAAATACATCTTGTCTAAGTCATAATGGCATTGTTCTGCCATTGGCAAATGGCAATGATTCCATGAAATTGTCTCTGGCTATAATCGGTTTTCATGAATGGTGAAATGTAAAGACTATATTCAAAGAGATTCTGCAAATTAATTAGGAAAAAAGTGACAGTTGCATGAGAACAAGCATATCTAGGCTTTAACATCATGGACAACTCACCTACAAGATATCAGCTCCCAGAAGTTAACAAGCTCAGCTCAGGACAACTTTAACATCAGAATGACCACAACTAACCATTCAACAGTCATCCAAACGCTACCATCCCCTCCACATTTAAGCAAAATACACTAACAGGGACATTTCCAGTCTATAGAGTGGGATGAGAAATGTATCTCATGGGGGTGTGTGATTATTGAGGATCAAGATTACGCAGATGCATTGGAAAATGTGTACATTTACATTCGGTAGAAGAGACAGTGTTTTATGATGATGATTATATCTTTAGGTTGGAAGAGAATGGCATTCTATGTGGTTGCAGCAGTGGAGCGCCAGAGAGCACAAACACTTATCAGGAGCATCACAAGAAGGACATGCGGGGTCCAGCATTCACGCATGCCTGCACGTACCCAGAGTATAGGAAGTCCTAGAGAAGTACTCTTACCTCCGATTTCTCCATTTTGTTTTGGGCGTCCACCTGTATGATGATCTCATTCATGTTGGTCTCCAGCACCATCCCCCCATCACCATCTCAGCCAGTATATTGTGGACCTACAGGTTAAATAGATGATCTATTAACAGGTTCTTCTCTGACTGAAAAAACATTCAATTGCTGTGACCCAAATATGTTGGTTTTAGGGGGGGGGGGGCTTTGACACATTTGGAACCTACAGGATCTATTTCAAAGAGGGATTTTTTTTTCTTAGGCAATAAAAAGACATTTATTATTGTTTGATATTGCAGAGGCTAAACAAATGTGAACAGGAGACGTGCAACCCTTGAAAACGGATGGCCTGATGAGAGATATACACATACAACCTTATCTCATGTAAAAACATTCGATATGCAAACATAAAATCACACCAAGTCACATTTATCATTTGTTTGTTCTATGTAGATTGCTTCGTTTCCCCAAGGCAGATAGGTTGCTTTGGTCATTAACAATGTTCCTGCATACACCAATGGCGTAGTCCTAGGTCTGGGTTTACCCAGACTAGGTTATTGATTACTGCTGTCACAATTATCTTGCTTTCTCTTTGCTCATATTACCCTGTGTACACATGAATATCAAATGGCATCTTTCTGCGTGAAATGAGGCAACCTGTGCAGCAAGTAACACAATATCCTGCTTCGCTGCAACAGACTTGGCTAGATATGACGAGCCAGCAGGACCGAGCGTTATCACAGGGAGATAAATTCACCTAGACAGTCTTAAAGTAAATGAATTACACAATGGCACAGTCAGTGTCTATGGGGAGTCACACATTCACTGTGAACATTTAACTGTCTCTGATATAGGACATATTACAATGAACAGCGTAATGCTAGGATATAGTTGATAGAATACTTTGTACCTTGTCCACGTGGAAAATTAAGTCAAGTTCACAGACATTCTCGAAGCATTTGTCCAGTGTTTCCACAAACACCTGTGGAAAGACAAATCACATTCACTGAACAGTAATAATCTACCGAGTTTAGGTTGGCCATTGTTTTACTCCATCGTTTTACTCCATCAATGACACGTCCACCAACAACAAGCCAGTCTAAGATGGTGGTACCAAATGTTCATAGTTCGACAACAAAAAACAATCCCTAAGACTTGAGAAACATTACCTGGATTAGGTCTAGGATGCCCAAGCTCGCTCTCAGAGGAATCCACGCAGAATACAAAGTAGAGCGTGGCATAGTGTCTGTAGATGAGCCTGTTCTCAGATCCACCGATCACCTGACACAAAAACAAAACGAGGGGACAATCGAAAAGTTCTCTGAACTGGGTGTATTCATTAGTGCAAACCGTAGCAACATTCTTGCAACGGAAAACATTAAGGAAAACTAGTATTTCTTATTGGAAAATTCAAGTAGGTCCCTCTCCATTTGCCGTCTAGTAAATACACCCCCAGTTGGTGCGTGTTTGCCTACGATCTGTGAACACTGGCATGCATGTGGAAGTGAAGCAAGGTTGGTTATAGATAGCTTGTACAATCGGAACAGTCAACACCACATGGGAAATACAGTCACACATGGCACCAATAAATACATGGGATAGTTGTCAGCAGAATGATCCTTAATGAAACACCAGTCAGTGTGCTGTTTATTACGCAATACTAGAGTTGCAAAGGGTCGGAAACTTTCCGGTAAATTTCTGACATTTTCCCGGAAACTTTCCATTGGAAGTTATGCCCTGGAATTTGGGGAATTTGCTTAAATTCATCAAAAAAAGTTAAGTTAAACAGTGAATCTTTTTTGTGGGATACACATAAGGAAATTCTAGGTCTTGTGGCATATTTGGTTAAACTATCCCCAATTCAATGGAATTGCAGCCCTCTGCATGCACAGTGCATTCTTCCATCACATGTGCAGCTGACTCTCAAGATCTTGCACACTAAATGAGAGCTATTGAGCCCACACCATTTACCCACTAGGCTATTAAGACCACAGGTAGCCTAGTGGTTAGAGCGTTGGGCCAGTAACCAAAAGGTTGACTAGATCGGATCCCCAGGCTGACAAGATAAAATCTCTGTCGTTCTGCCCCTGAACAAGGCAGTTAACCCACTGTTCCTAAGCCGTCATTGTAAATAAGAATTTGTTCTTAACTGACTTGCCTAGTTAAGTAAAGGTAAAAAAAAAATTTTTTTGACAGTCTCAAACTAGGCGGGGGGAAGGAGTCTCTCCAAGAAATGGCCATATCACAGTCTGCCGATATGGACAGCCCCGTCAAGAGGATCCTCCTGGATGATGTATTTTGGGAGAGAGTGGTAAGCAGCCTGAAACCGGTAGCAGTAGCCATTGCACGGATTGAGGGAGACAATGCCATCCTGTCTGAGTTCAGACTCTGCTTGCAGATGTAAGAGAAGAAGTCCGTACTGCCCTGCCCACTCACTGTTGCTCCAAGCAGAGGAAACCGCAGTTCTGAAATGCATCAACAAGCATGAAGACTTCTGCCTGAAGCCTATACACAGTGCAGCGTACATGTTGGATCCCAAGTACGCTGGCAAGAGCATCTGTCTGGTGCAGAGTTAAACAAATCTATGGTGTCATCACTCCTTGTCTCGCCACCTGGCCTGGATGAGTGTTCTTGGCAGTCTGGCGAAGTACACTTCCAAGTAAGGGCTTGGGATGGAGATGCAATATGGCAGTTGTGCCAACATATCTCATCAGCCAAATGGTGGAAGAGACTGTGGATCTGAGGCTCTTTCCCCTGTTGCTCTCATCATCCTCCAAATCCCACCAACATCAGCCGCCTCAGAGCGCAACTGGTCCTTGTTTGGGAACACACACCCAAAACACGCAACAGGCTGACGAATACCACAGGTTGAAAAATTGGTGGCCATCCGGGCAAATTGAGGCTTTTTGAGCCTGACAACGAGCCATCCTCAACAAGGTTGGAAAGTGACAGTGAAGATGAGGCCTCAGAGTCTGATGTTCAAGAGGTGGACATTGAGGAAGTCCAGGGAGAAGACATGGAAGCCTGAGAGGAAGACACCCAAAGCTTTAGTTTCTAGACTATCAGCCCCCCTTGGGCTGTGCCGTGGCGGAGATCTTTGTGGGCTATACGCGGCCTTGTCCCGGGATGGTATGTTGGTGGTTGGAGATATCCCTCCAGTGGTGTGGAGGCTGTGCTTTGGCAAAGTGGGTGGGGTTATTCCTACCTGTTTGGCCCTGTCCGGGGGTTTCATCGGATGGGGCCACAGTGTCTCCTGACCCCTCCTGTCTCAACCTCCAGTATTTAGCTGCAGTAGTTTATGTGTCGGGGGGCTAGGGTCAGTCTGTCACATCTGGAGTATTTCTCTTGTCTTTTCTGGGTCCTGTGTGAATTTAAATATGCTCTCTCCAAATTCTCTCTTTCTCTTTCTTTCTCTCTCGGAGGACCTGAGCCCTAGGACCATGCCTCAGGACTACCAGGCTTGATGACTCCTTGCTGTCCCCAGTTCACCTGGCCGTGCTGCTGCTCCAGTTCCAACTGTTCTGCCTGCAGCTATGGAACCCTGACCTGTTCACCGGACGTGCTACCTGTCCCAGACCTGCAGTTCTCAACTCTATAGAGACAGCAGGAGCGGTAGAGATACTCTCAAAGATCGGCTATGAAAAAGCCAACTGACACTTACTCTTGTGTTACTGACTTGTTGCACAATCGACAACTACTATGATTATTATTATTTGACAATGCTGGTCATTTATGAACATCTAGGCCATGTGCTGTTATAATCTCCACCCGGCACAGCCAGAAGAGGACTGGCCACCCCTCATAGCCTGGTTCCTCTCTAGGTTTCTTCCTAGGTTTTGGCCTTTCTAGGGAGTTTTTCCTAGCCACCGTGCTTCTACACCTGCATTGCTTGCCATTTGGGGTTTTAGGCTGGGTTTCTGTATAGCACTTTGAGATATCAGCTGATGTAAGAATGGCTATATAAATAAATTTGATTTTACAGATGCATGTTAAATGTTTTTGGGAGATGCGATGGATCATTCAATATTCCCTTTTGTTGTTCAGTGGAATCATCCCATGTGAAGAATCAACTCATTTAATTAAAGTTCAATTCGTAACTAAATCGTTTTTTAAAATTTCTATTGGAAGGATTTACTCATTTGCAATTATGTCTACTTATGATAAGGTAAAAGGTTTATGTTTCTGTCTCCATATGATATGGTAAATATATCCAATGCAAAAAACATCTACATTTAAATGTTATTAATATTCATTTGCATATGTTCCCACAGAAAGTTTCCACCTCTAAATATTACTCAAAATGTGCAACCCTACTCAATACACACATTCAATGACATGAAACACAGCCAAACATGTTGGTTTTATGAACAAGAAACCGGGTCAGGAGCAGCACTCACAATACACCATTTGAATATCCAGACGTCCAACAGATTGACAGGGCCCAGTGGCTAGCGCAGGTGAAGGAATATGCCAACAAGAAACGATCTTTTGATATTTATTTCATTAGTACATTATTGATATAGTCCCAAAATGTTTTACATGTCAGCAATCAAGGTTTTAAGATATGTAACTTTCAAAATACAGAAATATGGCCCGTATGATGATGTATTTTGCGGATTTCTGTATTTTGAACATTACATATCTTGAAAACTTGATTGCTGACAGGCAAAACATTTTGGGACTATATCAATAATGGACTAATGAAACATAGCAATGAATAGTTTTTGGGTGGCATTTTCCTTTAACCTGCACTAGCCACTTGGCCCTGTCAATCTGTTGGACAAAAACAATCTGGCCCGTTTGATGCATTTAGCAGCATATGATGCAACATTCATTATTATATCAGCAATGGACTAATGAAACAAATATCAAAAGGATAGTTTTGGGGTGGAGTTTTCCTTTAAGTCCAGGACAAGGACAGAAGCCTTGACCAATCTTTGTAAGGCCTGATGAAAGCATGTTGACCTGAGTCTGTATAGAAGGTCAAGCTGCTTGAGGAACATCGTATTTGTTGATGAGACTAAACTGTAGCAACAGTCATATACCAGGGATCCCAGGGGTGTATTCACTAGGAACCAAACAGAAGTAAATGGGCAGATCTCTAGGGAGACTAACCTGAACTTGTCTAATAAGTTTGTTGCAAAATATTTTACTACTGGTGTGCACTAATGAATACACCCCAGTTCTATTAGTCTCTGTTGAATGAGAGGAGGTTCCACAATGCAATAGCCTAACACCTGGGACTGCTTCATGAATGACAAATGAATATTCAACTAATCATAATGATCCAATTGATCTCTCCCCTGCTGGTCACCATCTATAGGTCCCTCCTTCTCCCTTAGCTCTCCCATGCAGTGCAATTTGTCATGAGCTGTTGCCTCATGGAAAGCTGATTCTACTGATGGAACATTGATGTAGAGTAGCCCACATCATCAGCTCAAATGGTTGTATTTGTTCTACATGGAATGAAAGAATATGCATTTCATTGTGACATCATCAGAAGTGTTAAGGACAATGGCTTCATCTTAACACTTATGGATTTCAGTACTCCAGTGCAGTTTGACGTCTTAAAAGAAATGTCTTACATTCCACCTTCTAGAAAATTGCAGACGTTCTCATCTCTTTTGGACACCAGATGAAATGTTTCTCTGATGATTTGTTGTTCTGTGTCTTCGTTCTGTGGAACATAAATTAAACATAGTCAGTGTGCATTGGAAAACCAAAATGTAAAGCTTTTGGTACAGGTCTTCACAACATTTATGCTTAAAACTATCCAGATGGCCATTTTCCCACTCATAACCTAAAAGAAGTGGCAGGACATTCACTGCATACTCTCTCCAGTGTCCACATATTCTTGCAAATGTTCTCTCTGAAATATGTGTAAGTCCGGTCATTGCAGTGAAATGGAATGCCTTCAAGTGATCATGTGAAATGAGTCAAGTGATATGAAGCATGAGACTAGGGGGAGAGGCCATAGCAGAGAGCTCTCCATGTCAATGCAAGCACAGAGACTCTGGTCTAGCCTAATAACTCATAAACCTACTCTTCACTCCACTAAACATCTAGACACCCACTCTCCTCGCTCTAGAAATGGAAAATCAAAAAGGGCAATATTGTACAGTAGCATATACATGCTGTCAATATTCCTTTTTTTTTTTTAGCAACTCTCCTGTTGGAATATGTGAGAAAAAAATACTTTCCTGAAATTACATTTTTTTTTAAATGTAGGTAATTTCAATGTGAAAGGACCCATGAGCACCAACATGTGTGGTTCATAGGAGCATGTCAAATTGGGTGTCAAATGAAAGCGAAGAGTCTAAATTTTGGAGAAATTAAGATATACATGTTTGTGCTTTTCTAATAACTCATTTCTGTGTTCCATTCATGTGCTTTTTAATAGCCGTTTCCTGTGTTCATGCAAGTGGCTGACTGAATCCTCACTATCAGTAGCTGCAATTTGCTGCCCTATGTACATAGACATGGAACACTGGTCACTTTAATAATGTTTACATACCGTTTTACGCATTTCATATGAGCAGTGCATTCGGAAAGTATTCAGACACCTTGACTTCTTCCACATTGTTACATTACAGCCTTATTCTAAAATTGATTAAATAAATGTTCCTCATAAATCTACACACAATACCCCAACATGACAAAGCGAACAGGTTTAGACATTTTCGCAAATGTATTAAAAATGTAAACATAAATACCTTATTTACATAGAGTACCAGTCAATAGAATACATTAAACTATGAAATAACACATGTAATCATGTAGTAACCAAACAAAATAAATAAGAGTCAAACGAATCAAAATAGATTTTAGATTCTTCAAAGTAGCCACCCTTTGCCTTGATGACAGCTTTGCACACTCTTGGCATTCTCTCAACCAGCTTCATGAGGAATGCTATTCCACTAGTCTTGAAGGAGTTCCACATATGCTGAGCACGTGTTGGATGCTTTTCCTTCACTCTGCAGTCCAACTCATCCCAAAACCACCTCAATTGGTTGAGGTTGGGTTATTGTGGAGGGCCAGGTCATCTGATGCAGCACCATCACTCTCCTTCTGGGGTCAAATAGCCCTTACACAGCCTGGAGGTGTGTTTTGGTCATTGTCCTGATGAAAAACAAATGATAGTTCCACTAAGCGCAAACCAGATGGGATGGCGTATCACTGCAGAATGGTGTGGTAGCCAGACTGGTTAACTGTGCCTTGAATTCTAAATAAAATCACTGACAGTGTCACAAGCAAAGCAACCCCACACCTCTCCACCATAGTGGGAACCACACATGCGGAGATCATCCGTTCACCTACTCTGCGTCTCACAAAGACACGGCGGCTGGAACCAAAAATCTCACATTTGGACTCATCAGACCAAAGGACAGATTTCTATCGGTCTAATGTCCATTGCTCGTGTTTCTTGGCCCAAGCAAGTCTCTTCTTCTTATTGGTGTCCTTTATTAGTGGTTTCTTTGCAGCCATTCGACCATGAAGGCCTGACTCACGCAACTGATGCTGAGAGGTGTCTTACTTGAACTCTGTAAAGCATTTATTTGGGCTGCAATCTGAGGATGGTAACTCTAATGAATTATCCTCTGCAGCAGAGGTAATTCTGGGTCTTCCTTCCCTGTGGCGGTCCTCATGAGAGCCAATTTCATCATAGTGCTTTATGGTTTTTGGTGAATGCATTTGAAGAAACTTTCAAAGTTCTTGAAATGTTCCATATTGACTGACCTTCATGTCTGAAAGTAACGATGGACTGTCGTTTCTCTTTGATATTTGAGCTGTTCTTGCCATAATATGGACTTGGTCTTTTACCAAATAGGGCTATCTTCTGTATACCACCCCTACCTTGTCACAACTGATTGGCTCAAATGCATTAAGGAGGAAAGAAGATCCACAAATTAACTTTTAACAAGGCACACCTGTTATTGAAATGCATTCCAGGTGACTACTCATGAAGCTGGTTGAGAGAATGCCAAGAGTTGACAAAGCTGTCATCAAGGCAAAGGGTGGCTACTTTGAAGAATCTCAAATAAACCCACACATATATATAAATAAAATAACACTTTTTTGCTTACTACATGATTCCACATGTTATTTCAAAGTGACACTAAAGCCAAGCTTATAGTGTCATACTCGAGTCTAATTGCTGCCAAACAGTACTCGACTGTGCTGTACTTTGATATCCAAACTTGTGAAAAATAAATGTTTATGATTGCTTCAGATTTGTAAAGTCAATTGATTGGACATGATTTGCAAATGCACACATTTGTCTATATAAGGTCCCACAGTTGACAGTGCATGTCAGAGCAAAAACCAAGCCAAGAGGTCGAAGGAATTGTCCGTAGAGCTCCGAGACAGGATTGTGTCGAGAAACAGATCTGGGGAAGGGTACCAAAACTTTCTGCCGCATTGAAGGTCCCCGGGAACACAGGGGCCTCGATCATTCTTAAATGGAAGAAGTTTGGAACCACCAAGACAGCAGGTGGAGAAGGGCCTTGGTCAGGGAGGTGACCAAGAACCCGATGGTCACTCTGACAGAGCTCCAGAGTTCCTCTGTGGAGATAGGAGAACCTTCCAGAAGGCCAACCATCTCTGCAGCACTCCACCATTCAGGTCTTTATGGTAGAGTGGCCAGACAGAAGCCACTCCTCAGTAAAAGGCATAACAGCCTGCTTGGAGTTTGCCAAAATGCACCTTAAGACTCTCAGGCCATGAGAAACAAGTTTCTCTGGTCTGATGAAACCAAGATTGAACTCTTTAGCCTGAATGCCAAGCGTCACGTCTGGAGGAAACCTGGTACCATCCCTTCAGTGAAGTATGGTGGTGGCAGCATCATGCTGTGGGGATGTTTTTCAGC